>NW_020961769.1:0-5903 GCF_003031625.1 Empidonax traillii | reverse complement strand
ATAGAATTGCAACCTCCATTCTGATTTAAACTAGTTTGCAATCATCTTTCTTGTACTAAGTTCTGCTATGTTTTTTTGAGCTAATTGTAAATCGATTTATATGTGTACACAGAGTTTGTGTTTGACTGATTTAAAATCAATTTTAGTAAAACAAATACATAATTTACAATATTACCCGGAGCAAAATAATCCTAGAGGCAGATTTGTAGTGTCGACATTTAAATCTGATCTGTAAGTCAAAGGGTAAAGGCAAGGGTGAGACAAGCTTGTACAGTTATTTTAAACAGTAATTTAAATTGATGATTTTATGTAAAATTAATGTTTCTAGTGAATTACCTCTGAATCACACCCACACTTAAATGGAGTACTTGACTATAAATTGTTTTGGTTTTACTACTCCTTGAAGGATTAGGTAGTTAATATCCTTTAGGTCTCTATATTCCTTCACTAACATTACTAACAGATCTTTTTCATAGGTTAAGCTATGTAGAAGTTGAGGACTGATTTGCAGCCTCTGGTTTTGTACACACTGCTCAGACAGATCCCTACACTTCATGATGGAAGTGTCCTGAAGAGGACTTGTAAAATAGGACAGAGCATGTGGTAATCCAAAAATAATCTGGTACGCTTTTATATGGTTGCACTGCTGGGGAATACAATGATACTAACTTAGTCTCTTTAAAGGCATGCAAATCTTAAAGATCAGAGACAGATTTGTAACAGAAAACAGTATATTTACTTTACTAAAACAGATTTGGAACACATGCAAACTATACTGGAAAAAAAGCGCTGAATGTATTCATCAAGGAAGATACCCCCTACCTCGTGTCCCAGCTACTTTATGGAGCTGACAACTTGGCTCCCCTCCAACACCCACAAGTCATTAGATGCATGAGTCACTCTACTCTGTTGTAGATGCTGTACCGCAAAAGTTGATTTGAAAAGTTGATGAGCCAGCTCTTGAGTAATTTCTCAGTATAGCCATTATTTTAAGGAAAGCTTGTTATGTATAGTCCACAGGACAGTGGAGGTGTATTTTATATATAGCGAGGAAAATACACATGGGTAGTGGTGGTGAGAGAAAACACGAAAAGGTGCAGAGGGAGGAAACATCTCTTGAATCTATACATTATGCAAAAATAGTATACAATAATCCTTGGATTTATAAGGGTTATAATAAACCAGACTAAATACTAGTTTCCATTTTACCCACCACCATAATATATAACTTAAATGGAAATTTAAAAAGTAACCTGTAATGTCACTGGGCATCCCTATTTTTGTATGTGCAAAGTTGATTTATTGGCAGAACAAATGAATACATGGCAGATGAATACATTGCTTTACTCCTTTCCTCGTGAGCAACTGCATTTGACTACATGTTTAAGAATATATATATGTATAAAACTTTATGTTGAAGGGAAGTTTAAATCCCAGTCTGTAAATATTAAAATCACAAGTCTCCCTTTTTTGGTTAACAGGTTCAGTGTTCTGCTAAGAAGTACCTTCCCTGGCAGGGGGTTGTTTGCTTGGATGTGGGGGAGGGAAAATAAAGCAAAAGGAGAATTGAGATGCAAGAAGAATTGATTAAACTGTTTCATTTGCTTAGGTAGGTGGCTTTTAAAACCTTTAAAAGGTTTCAGCTAAGAATATTTTAAATACTTACATTTTTTGCTTAGTTAGTATGTTAGGCCATTTGAGGTATCTGGTGACAGGACCCAAGGGAATGGCCTGAAGTTACATCAGGAGAGTTTTAGTTTGGGTATTGTGTGCAGTTTTGGTCACCACAATATAAGAAATATATTAAGCTGTTAGAGAGTGTCCAAAGGAGGGCAAGAAAGATGGTGTAGGGCTTTGAGGGGAAGCCGTTTGAGGAGTGACTGAGGTTACTTGGTTTGAGGAGTGAGTGAGGTTACTTGGTTTGTTCAGCCTGGAGAAGAGGAGACTGAGGGGAGACCTCATTGCAGTCTACAACTGCCTTGTGAGGGGAAGCAGAGGGACAGGCACTGATCTCTTCTCTGTTGATCCATGTGGGTCGCTTTCAACTTAACATATTCTGTGATTCTTTGATTTATGTATTAATCACTTCTATTGTGTATCCAACATAATTCTATTGCAAAGAAGAGCCTGTGGCAGAATAATATTCATGTTTCCATTTCTGTGTATAATTTAGGTTAATCAATGCATAATTTAGATTAATTTTCAGATGTATGCATAAACATGTATTATGTCTTTGATACATATTCTGAATTATAGGTTGACTGCTGCTTTCCCTAAACGAAAATGGAGTTCAACAAAGAAAAAGAGCAAACCTATGATAACATAAGTTCTGTCTAAAGGCTAATACTGTGATGAACTGGGGAGCTGATGAGTCAGCTCAACTGAAGCCTGCAACTAATAAGCAAATTAGATTGTTTTCCATATATTGAAGAACAGACAACAAATGTATAAATGCCTTTCCTTCTTCATTCCCATCTAGAAAACTTGGCACATTTTATTTGATATGTAAATCAGATGTCCTAAGAATATATTTCTAAATGTAAGACTAGATTTTTGTCTTAACTGGAAATGCTTTCTCCTCTGTCACCAGTAAATTGAGTTGTATTTTGTTTCAGAGCAGCTGGTGAAGTGACAAATGAATACGAGCAACTCTTCTATTCAGAGTAAATGTTTAGAACAGAATTTCTTCAGGAACTAATTGAACTTGAGGTGCTTCTCACCTAAATTTAGCCAAATGTGCAAGTTAAGCCCTTAGTCTGAGATAGTTTTCCTTGTTTCTGCTGTGTGTCATGGAGAGAGTAACTTTTGGTGCGTTCTAAGTGTTTCAAAATCTCTGTGGCCATGCTGATCTCATGAGTTATAGTGATTAGACATACCTGGACAGGCTGGACACCAGGCAGCATTGTGGAGGGAAAGTTCCCTGGACATAAAGCACACTGCTCTTATAGCTGCTCTGTAAGCTGTGCTTTTAGTTGTGGTGGAAACATATCTGCTATCAGCTGGCTGGTTAGGAGGAGAGAGGAAAAGCAGTCTTTTGCATTTTGAGAGGAGCAGAGGTGAAATTCTGGGTGCTTGTGTGTTCTGAAAAATTTCCAAAACTAAGCTAGAGCTTCTGCTCAGTACTCTTAAGCATATGGTAATTTTTACAGGATCACATTCAGAGTTCCCACTTGGTATGATGTGAAAGAGAAAAATTCAGTATTTGATATTACTGCCTCATTATAATAGCCTGACTTCAATAGCCTTCTGTTCAAAGAATTGGAACAGAATAGGGTGTGAGAAACTACTTTGGACTATATCACTCAGCAATATGCAGAAAATAAATTGAACAGCTCCTCATGCTACATGTCTTCCAATACTAAAATATTTTTTTAAACATTTCTAAAGGGGAAGATAATTAATGGAAGAAGCAGTTCAAGTTACCCACTCACTTCCTTCAAAAGGATACTGGAAAGATGGGTTAGACACTGGAGCAGTATTTGGCTTGTTACACTTCAGTGGTAAAGATTAAAGAGTTCATATGTTGCAATCACATACTTCAAGTAACTAAGAATTTTTAACAGTCTAAAGGAAAAGGCACCTATTCTTCTTCTGGGATTTGAACCTGGAATCCATGCTTCAAAGGAGCCTGAATTCTCTGCATCTCTAAATGGTCAGGCATTAAAGGATGTAGCACTTTGATTGACAACTTAAGCAATGAGCTGAGGTGGTTTGGAAAGAAGGAAACGGAAGAAAAAAAGCCAAGAGTATGGTTTTCCATCACTGTATAGATCACCACACCTTCGTCCCACAAGTGGATTGCAGTAAATTATTTGGGAGAGGGAGCACCTTTTGATTGCATTTGTATAATAAGAGGCAGGATATTGTGGTCCGTGATGTTAAATCAATTACAGCAATAGAGCTATATTAGTTGCTGATAATGGCAACTAGACCATAAGAAAGTCAAGAAAACCTGCAAGACCCCAAGAGTTTAAATTAAGTGGTGAGACCATAAGCAGATGCCATTAGGAAAAGGAAATGTTATGATGGACAAGGTAAGATTCTGTCTGTAAATTGCTGACAGCATTTGGTTGACATTCAGTTTTCCTCTACTCTGACCATGCTTCTCAGTCAATCACTAAAGCAGTAACCAAAACCCTTTCTCAATCTGAAACCTTGTAATTTAGGGTTGATGTTTAAATGAATTTGTCTCTTCAAAACTGTCTTTCCAATTTTGCCAGCAAACACATATATCTTTAGAACTGATGTAGATGTTCCTCTGGTCTCTCCTGCTCTCTGTGCTCTAGTCATTGTCACATGTCTCTAAATATTGAACAGTTTTGTCCTGCCTCCCCCCCCCCCGTTTTTTTAGAGAGATTTAGAGATGTTATTAAGCAGCAAATATTTTTTAAATTAAAAATTTTTCTAACTTCACAGGAAAGTGAAAAACAAACCAGGAGGAAGTATAATGAAAGACAAGAAGTTATCACACATTTAAATATTCTGCAGTGTCTAAATATAGGAATACTGATTACACAGCTTCCAGTGCACTTAGAACACTCGCAGCCAACACATGAAACCACTTCAAAAGCTAGGGGGTATGTGCAGAGCTTTTGATTCTTGCAGGATTTTCACAAAATAGATCAAACTGTAACCCACTGTTATGAAATAGCAACACCACAAATGTTTTTTCTTCCTTATATTTCACCAGAAACTGTGAATGCAAGTGCCAACTGTCTACATGATACAGAAAGTAATTTGTAAAGGGACATGTGTGGCAAACTATTAGGAAAATACTTGTACTAAATCACCTGTGGTACTATTTCCACTTTTGGGACAACTAGGTAACAAGCAAGATTTTTAGTGATATTTCATTCTGCTCTCCACCACAGCAAGCCCTGGCAGACCAGTAATCTTTCAGCTTGTTTATTACATACCAAGGCATGATCTGGGATTTTAAAAACACTTCTGTTTACTGTCTTCTCTGTGGATGCTCAATTCTCCCAACTTCTCCCTTTGCTCCCTAGTGTGTTTAATAAACTGTTTGCATTGCTTTTCTGCCAATTCTAGGGCTTAACTTTACCTGCTGGCTGATAAACATCTCTGTCTATTGGTGGGAAATCAGTACAACAGACTCAGCATAAAATGCATTCAATTCACCTCAGATGGATGCTTCTGAGATTGGTTCCATCCTAACAAATCAGAAACTTAATGTGTATTCATATACTACATTAATGAAATTAATTTACATATGTTTTAGGTAGACAAAATCTGGAAAAATAATATGCAGAAATGTTTTCTTAGATGTTTACATTACCTCTGCTTGTTCATGCAATGTTTGATCATGTAATAAGTGGACATAGTAATACCTAAATGTTTTTCTTGATGTATCCATTTCAATCCACTTAAGATGCTTGTTTCTGACAGAAATAGCTTCTTCATTTCAGAAAATAAAAATAAGGATTTATACACCCAGTTTATGATGCCCTTCATTAAAAAAACCTCTATCAGAGCCTTTGGATAGTACTACATGATAAAAATTGCTACGAGTTTTCACCTAGGTGAGACCTCTTATTGTGTTCTATACAGCAAGGATTTCAGTCAGAAGTGAGTGAAGCACTTCAAACCTCGTAATCTGACAAAACAGAGGAGGCTTTGATTTATCAATGCGTGGAAGAAATTTTGAATCTAACTTTGGGATTCTTATTTAAAGTGCAGTAGATGTAGACCATAAAATGCCTATGAAGTTATTTCCCTCTACTTATATCGAAAGGATAACAGGCTAGTTGGCTAGTTTTCTTTAGATTAAAAAACCAAACCAAACCAAACCAAAAAAAACCAAACCAAACCAACAACAAAAAACTCCACAAACACACACACACACACACACACACACACACACACACACACACACACACACACAC
>NW_020961768.1:0-5908 GCF_003031625.1 Empidonax traillii | reverse complement strand
AAAAAAAAAAAAAAAAAAAAAAAAAAAAAAAAAAAAAAAAAAAAAAAAAAAAAAAAAAAAAAAAAAAAAAAAAAGAGAAAACTGGAAAGTAACACATATCAGAAGGGGGTTGTAAAATTAATATAATATAATATCTATATAACGAATATAACTCATATAATTAAAAAAAAACCACAACAACTTCTTTGCTTTTAACTTTTCAAGGCTGCCGACCTTGACCTGCAGGGAAGTTCTCTCAAACTGTTACCATAAGTAAGTGTTCTCATCATAAGTATATTGAGCTACATTAAAAACTGCAGAAAGCTTTGATAATCTGAACTGACACCTTTTCACTCTCATATTTCTAAAGCCTTAAAACAAATGCAAGTGAAACTTCAGATCTTTAACTGATCAGAGTCAAGTCTCCTTCTTCCCATTACAGCTACTAAAATCTAGTAATTGTGACTTGTTTGTAAGGATGCAGGACCACAACATGTTTTTCCAAAACATCTTTTTGGTTTGTTTTTGTGAAAAAGAGTTCTTAACATAAGAAATCAACACTGGACACAAAAAATAAAACAGAATTTTCTTAGTAGTCAACTGATGGAGCCACTACCCAGATCCCAAATGAAACCTGCGTATAAAGCCATTTGCCAAGTAACTTTTAAAATATACTCAGCGAAGACAACTGAGGAGCCCTCAGGAATACAGAAGGCTTTGAGAATTTCAGAGGACACAGCTACACTTACAAGGTGTTGCTTTCTCTTCCCTATGAGTCTCTGGACTTGGAAAGGGAGCAGAGCAGCTAGTGCTGGTACTCAGCTGTTGCCAGTCCTCTGCCTTAGCACCAAATGAGGGAAGGATGGGATCAACATGTATGTGTGTGCATTCTCAGCGTCCAACACACACACAGACAACTACAACCATGTTGGGCAGCAGACAAAATCCTGTTCCATAGGGGGAAAAGATGCTCGAAGATGTAATACAGAAGAAGCAGGGCAGAGACACAGAAGAATTGTTCAGCAGGAATGAAGCACGCAGGAAAGCCAACAATACAAGGGACACACGGGATTAGCAGTGACTTCTCTGATGTCAACTTTTTGTCCCTCAGAGTGCTACATCTCAATAGAACAAAACATCACTAGCTACTTCATTTCATTAAGGTTACATCTTGCATAAGCCATTGGCCAGGGTACCAAAATACCTGCTGAGCCTGAAGAGATGAACCAGAGAACAGTGTTAAGGTTTTTACAATTCTGGCTGTAGAGTAAGTCAAGCAAGCCCAAACCCCCTGACTATGTAGCAGAATTGAGGCCAGAGACCACAGCAGGGCACACAACACTCCATCCTGCACTGGCACATCACCATTGCTGAGAGAGAAGCACAGACTTGGGCCAGGCTCTGTGCAAGGGAAGACCAGCCTTTTCCACCTCTGGCTCTGGGGAAAAGGAGAGTTTCCCTCATACCAGTCATTCTTAGCTGCAGTGGGCACTAAAAGAGACAATTGTCCTGTCACCAAAACACTACCCTGAAACCATCAGTGATTCTCTGCTTCACCCACTGCCACCATCAACACTCTACCCTCGTTTATCCCTTTCACAAGGTATTTTTTGTATTAGGGCACTGGACTTACATTGTCATTTGCCGGTTATTCCTTTTTCTTATCTTCCCTGCTACAATTTAGGTCAAGTTCTTTTGCTAAAGCATTTTGCTTCTGTCCAAGTCCACATATTTAAGCTCCTTCAATCTTCTTACAACCTCTCACATCAAACCACTAGGCTGTTCTCAACCCTCACCTTCAGCCTCTTATTTACCTCTTGTTTGCAGATACATCTCTACCATTATTTTCTACAAACTCACTACTAACCTTTGCTTTCTTAATTTCTTCCTTCCTTTTGTGCTTCCTTATGCTACAGTTCCTGGTAAAAGGCTTCTCTAGTGGACTACAAGAAAACATCATTGTCCTTCAAGCTTGCATCTGGTAACACTATTTCATCATTTGCTGCTTCAAAAATGCTAATTGTGTTTTCTTTTGAGGCTGTTTCACACTCTGTGAAAGGCAACCAGGAGCACTGACAAGTACATAACAAGTAAACAGTGCCCAAATGTGCACATATGCAATACTTTCTGGTTTTCTTTATAATTAGCACTTGAAGTTACTCCGCCATCTCCCACCAATTTCACGGCAGGCTTTCTAATTTTACCTTCCTCTTAGGTTTACCTGTAGTTTAACATTCAAAGTGTGGTTGTTGCACAGAATGCCTCAACAGACTTGTATTAAAAATGCTCTTTAAAATTCTGAGGCTTTGAACTAAAGAAATATCTCAAGAAGTTTTCATGGAAAGTTCATTGCGGTTGGTTCAATTCAGCTACAGTTAGATGCACCTTTTCAAATAATGGGAAAAAAATGTAAAGGGGTCAGACCAAATCAATACAGTTGTTCAAACAGAATTTCAGGCACTCTGATGTGGGTATTTTCTTGTGCTCTTTCTTTGTACTGCTCCACTACGAAGAAAGGTTGCTTTTGCTAGTAGAGCAATAAAAATCTTAGCCTTTTGAATACAGCCAAATAACCAATGGGAATGTTTACTAGGTGTGGAAAATATAGCAATTTTTTCATGTTTTTCTTGCGCATGCCTTTGTTCTTTTTGTAACTGTGCAATACATAGCTACACAGACACAGACTGGCACGAGTGAACAGTTAAAAACACCCGCAGACAGACATAAATCAGAGGGGTAAGATCACATCATGCCTTCTGTGTCTTCTCAGTTCTGACACCAAGTAAATCTGGTCTTTCCTTCATATAACATTCAAAAGTTAATTGCTAAGACACATGGGAAACAGGTGGTTTTACAGAGGGGAACAGACACTGATATAAAATACATACCCTTGAAGATCTGGTGATCTGAAGATCTGAGAAAATGGTGCAAGTGGAAAAATAATGGTGTAAAGAGTACCAGAACACGACAGAAGAACTCTGCTTTCTCAAAACACCAACCCCTCCCTCCAAAGGCCATGGGGTACCCAAGACCTTACTGGGCTTTGGCAATTTTTGAAATAGTAGCACACAAGTTCAGTAGCACCCTTCAGCAGCTTTTCATTCCACACAAAAGAAACACCCCAGAACAGGATCTCTTAATAGTCCCCTGAAAAAAACTTTTATCTAATTTTGGGGGTTCAGGGTGAGGTTTGTTTTGGTTTTGTTTGGGTTTTTTTTTGGAGGGGGGAAGGGAGAGGAGGGAGCCTCTCCCACCTGTTCCAGAACAGCCTGGATGCCTCTAAGCATTGTTACTTGCCCAGTCCTTCAAAACAAACAGCTTAATACAGATGTGCAAAGACAAGCAACAGCACTACAATTCCACAGGGTTCCCAGCAGCCTAGCAATGCACACAACCTAAAAGCAGTAGTGAAAAACAGGGGTGGGGGACGTTGTGCAAGTCCAAAAAGGTGACAGAGGTGCTACTTACGAGTATCGGGCTGTACTTTTATAAATGCAGCTGGGCAATAAAATTTTAGTAACTTCAGCCAAAGAAATCGGAAACAGATGTATATGGGAAGAGAAGTTAGTCTGCATAGTTTTTGCTTGGTACAACATTACAAAATACTAATTAAAAAACAGTGCATTCGAAACAACTGATACTGCTTTCTAATGAGTGAGTATAATTAGGCCCAAACACTTCACTGCTTAATAGGCAGAGGGAAAAAAAAAAAAGCCATTTTCTGACCAAAATGATATTGATGTTCAAATAGACAAAATTTTTTTCTAGTTTTAATATTAGTAGAATGTAAAAAACCATTTTGATTAAAAGAAACAGAATGAAAAAGGAAATTAACCCAAACCAAACACTATCTGCATAGGAAAACTAGCCATTGCTATTTTAAAACTACACTCATCCCTACAAAAGATGGTCACTAAGAACAGCATTTCACATACTCAATAAAAAGTTTTGGAATAAAAATTACCTTGGCAATTTTTTTCGCAAATATGAGATTAACTATGGACACGGACCAAAATCTTTAGAAAGACTGGTTTTACTGAAAACATTAATGATATAATTATTTCGGGCCAAATCCTTCTCTTCCACGCAAGCTCGAATGAGATTTTGTTCATGTGATCAAAGGAAAGAAAACAAACATCTACCCCAACCTGCGGAGCAGCAGTGCCTGCACTCCTTTCCCTGCATTGCCAGGGCAGCAGATGGAATCTGGAGTCATGGGATGGAGCAGCCCCCAGCCCCACAGGCCCTGCTCCTTACCCACCAGTGAGGGCCACACGCTCTTCCCTCCTGCATGACAAAGCTCCTGCAGACAGAATGCCATCCCACTGGACCACGACACACAGGTGGTCAAAGGCTCCTCTGTGTGCCTGGGAAAAGGGGCAGCTCAGCCCTGAATTTCTGCTGCTCCCATTTAAAGGTCAAGGACTCACAGCCTCCAAGGTCCGCAGGGTCAACACTAAGCCCCAGAAACACTTCTAAACTGCTTCTTTACCTTCTGTTCCACAGACGTATTTTCAGAAGAATTAAATATTTCCAGTGGTCTCCCATCAAACTGGTAACATTTGAGGGAGCTGTTGGAAAATAAATTGCTGCACCAAAAGCTGCTTTGGCAGGTGCCTCCCGTTCCTCCCTTCGGCCAATTTCACACACAGTGCACCTGTGATGCCTCCAGGTTGGTTGATGGGTTCTTGTCAAATTGAAGTTGCTTTTTGATACTTTATAAGGGCTAAAAATGTGTCAGACAAACACCTGTATTTATACGAGATTTAAAGGACACTTAACAAATGCTAAGAAAACATTTCTAAACAAAATGATAATTTAAAAAAATGAAGCACTGGTGTAGAGGGAACCTGAGTCAAATTCCAGTGAAATAAGTGCAAAACTGTGGAACTTCACTGGGATTTGAATCAAAGAAAAGCAAAATACGGTAACAGCACAAATGACTCTGGATTTCCAACTATCTGGACACTGATAAGAGAGCAGACAAGACAGAGGCAATATGAGGAAGTTATGTTAATATTTTAATCTGTACATATACCATTTTCCAAACTGTTACATTTTATTTAAATTAATGTTTTCTTGCAAAATATTCATTTATGCTTTCAAAACTTCTTATAAAGGCAAAAATAAATCATTATTTTGGCAAAAGGTTTTGAAGTTGATACTGGCAGTATTGAGGTAAAATAGATTGCATTAGCTAAATATATACTTTTAAGAATATTTCTGAGTACAAGTGTTAATATAATATGATTTGTCTTAAAGTCTGAAACACCAGGGTCAATTTCAAGGGGTTTTTAGCTATTACTTGAACACAGGAAACAAACAAGTTAGTGGTTCCACAAAATACTGCAGAAGTATTTCTCAGTTATTTCTCACCCAGAGCTGAACTCAGCTACTAATTACATAACATTGGGAAATTTTTGCATGTCTTGCATTCAATGTGTACACAGGGTTTTTTCAAGTATAGTTGCAGCAATTCATTTAATCTTATTTTCTTCTTATGTTACTACCTCACCCTTTGCCCTATGCGTAAGTACAACACTGAAAAGTTTGGCAAAGTTAAGCACCAGGTGAACATACATAAGAAATTAGCAGGTGCCACATTACATTAGTTTTGCTGTTTCCAGGATAAATACTAGTCAATACATCATATTGTAAGGTTTATTGAAAAAAAAATCAAAAGAAAAATACATATTTGCTAGTAAAATGACATATTATAATTTTTTATTGCTTCACATATTTTAATTAAAAGTCATCTTCTTTCACACCTCAACTTTCAAAAAAAATAAAATTTGTTAGCTGTTTGTTATGGAGGGGGCAGCACTACTGTCAAGGGCAACCTAGCAAACTGTGTATTGATACCAGCAAGTTAGTCATCTGGGATCAAAAAAGGAAATGGGAGTTAAAACTGGTTTTCATTATGGCTTTC
>NW_020961767.1:4313-5909 GCF_003031625.1 Empidonax traillii | reverse complement strand
TGGCAGGGACAGGCAGCGGAGGCACCTCTGCCAGGAGACAGACACCACACAGCACGCAGGGAGTCCAGCAGCAAAGAGCTTTATTCAAACCTCCCCCCAGCTTATAAGGGCTGGTGGGGAAAAGAGGGGATTGGCCATTTAGTTAGCCAATACAAGGAGACAATATAATAACTATGGCAACACAGGAACCAATGATAGACAAGTGAGTTATCAACTTCAAACCCCTGCATCTCACCCTTTCTTATTTATAATAAAGACAACATTTGTAATTTTAATGGGATTTAACAATGAAAATTTTCTAGTTGAACCTGGGGTAAAGGTTAATATAAAGGTTGATATAAAAATGAGAAAGCGAGTAAGACGATTTGTATTGAACTTGAGAAAACAGGTAATTTTAAGACTTATGTTCCTATTATAAAAAGAGAAATCTCCAGATTAAATTTTACTTGAGTCTGTTTGGGTCACTCTGTCCGAGCCAGTTAGGGTGGCTTCCAACCCCGGCTGCTGATGCCTCCTGATCATCTAGGCTAATCCTTGGTTGTTTCAGGAGACCGTTTCACCGCGCATACCCCTGATATAGCTTAAGGCTATGGGGTATGTGAGTTGACCCAAGAATCTTTCATCTTGGGGACCAAAGCTATCTGTTTTCAGGGTTAGAGGGATACAGGAATATGCCAGAGCTGCTCCCACCCTGCACCGGGACGCTAACTCTGGGCGTTCGCCTGACACAGAATGCCTTCTGTGCTGCAGCTGCCCTCCCCTTCACAGAAGGAGTAAGGTCAGCGATGCCTTATCCGGCCCATCTGACGAACGCTGATCGGATAGGAAATGGGGATCCCCAAGACAGGAGGCTTTCCTTTACCCCCTGCTCCGGGGGGAGATGTGCCCTCTCGCTCCTCCCCCTTTCACCCCGCGGCAGCTCATTGCCCCCCAGAGAGAGAGCGATGGCGCCGACAGCCAGGTAGCAGACAGAGAGGCAGGCAAAGAGGTCTTTACTTTTACTGGATCTCTACTCCTCACATTTAGTTTTGAGTGCATTCTGTGCGTGTAGATTTCTAAATTAATAATAAAGAACAAAAATGCATTAGGTTGGGGGGGGTTGTTGTTGAGTTTCCTTTGTTTTGCTGATCATGGTGTACCCGGTAAAGATATGTAAAAGTGAAGCAACCTGGAAAATAACATATGAACAGTAAAGGAGAAAAACTGGTTTGGGTACTTTGAAGCAAGACTGTAAAGAAGAAAAAAAAAGTTGAGGGAAAAGGGTTGGGGGGTGGGTGGGCAGCAGGGGATGGTTCGGCCGCGTGGCTGGAGGTGGGTGGTCTCTCGGCGCTCTCTTGGTGTGTAGAGCAGAGGCATGTGATCCGGGAGGCGGCGTGGGGTAGGGAAGTTTCTGCATCAGGGCGGAGTGGGGGCCACTCCAGCGGCGATGAGCAGGAAGTTGATCCATCGGGAAGAACCGCAGGGGGGCTGGGCTGGGAGGGAGCAGCAGGATGAGCTCTGCCTTTCCGCAGGGAGAGGGAAGGGGCGGATCCAGGTCTGGAATCACTCAGGCCGTGATTTCTGTTGGGATGAGAGTGGGGAAAGGAGTCTCCATGT
>NW_020961767.1:0-2701 GCF_003031625.1 Empidonax traillii | reverse complement strand
ATGTCGGAATGGGATAACAATGAGATCCATGCATGGAATTCCCATGAGAGTTGGATGACTCAGATTCATCTACGAAATTCCCACAGGAATGCCCATGTTCCTCAGTTCCACCCTCCCAAATCTCACATTCCCAAATCCCACATTCCCCTGGGAATTCTGTCTCCCTCACCTTTGTGCTCCAGCACCTCCCGCCCATATCCAATGAATTTCCGGAGCCCTTCCGGACAGACGTTTCCCAGGTAATGTGTCCGTCTCTCCATTGTGATCCTGTCAGATTCCCATTTCCTCTTGGTGGACAGGGCAGATCCATCGGCTGCCACGAAGCTCCCGGATCCCAGCTCGAAGGAGATGAAATCCCACCCGTTGTAGCCGAGCCGGCTGGATCCACGGATGCTCCCGTCGGACAGGAGGTCACAGCCATGAATCCGGTGCAGCGTGTGGAGACCTGGGGGGTGAGATAAGACCCACAGAGACCCCTGGAATTGTATCCCAGCCCCACAGAGCCCCATTCCAGCCCTATGGAGCCCCAGGGTCCAATAAAGACATACAGAGCCTCATCCCAGTCCCTTGGAGTGCCCTGGATCGCCATCCCAGCCCCACACATCCCATCCCAACCCCACACATCCCATCCCAGCCCCACACATCCCGTCCCAGCCCTTCACATCCCATCTCAGCCCCACACATCCCCCCATTCCCCAGCTCCCCCCACTCACCCCCACTCCAGTTGTACCGGGCCCCCACTCTCTCCAGGTTGTTGGCATCAATGAGCCGGTTCCTCTCATTGATCTGGGTCTGTCTATCCCAATATTCTGGCTCAGGTCCAGCCGCCATCCATGGTGTCAGCGGCTCTGTCTGGCCCCGCTCGCTGTCGTAGCGTGTGATGGGGATCCCGTCCACGTATCCCAACACCAGGTATTGAGGGATCCCCGGGCTGGGCTCCGTCACTGCCACATGCAGGTAACGCAGGGAGTGGAGAACTGGGGGGACACGGAGATTTGGGGGGCCCAGGGGGGGTCATGGGTCAAGGAAAGGGGGAACTGGGAGAGCTGGGAGAGCCAAGAAGGGGATTTGGAGATCCCAGGACCAAGAAAAGGAGGATGTAGGGCCTGGGAGAGGTGGGATGGGGCATTCAGGGGTCCCTGTGCCCAGGAAAGGGGGGCCTGGGGAGCCCCAGTGTTGGGGAAAGAGGGGTCATGGGGTAAGGAGACCCAGAATGGCCGGGAAAGGGGGTGCAGGGGGGTCATGGTGCAGGATAAGGGGGTGCAGGGGGGTCTTGTGCACAGGAATGGAGGTTCAGGGGGGTCTTACTGCCACATAGAGGGGTGTAGGAGGGTCCCATGTGCAGGAATAGGGGTTCAGGGGGGTCCCAGTTCCCAATAAGGGCATGCAGGGCATCCCAGTCAGAGAGAAGGGGGCTCAGGGGTGCACAGGGGTCCCCATTCCCAGGAATGGAGGTTCAGAGGGGTCCCGTGGTCAGGGGAAGGGGGATGAGGCCACTGGGAGAGGAGGGATGGAGGTTCAGGGGTTCCCTGTGCCCAGGGGAAAAAGGAGTCCAGGGATACCCAGTGTTGAGGAAAGTGGTGTCTGGGGACTGAGAAAGGCAGTAATGGGGGTCCAGAGGGTCCCAGGGTCATAGAAAAGGGAGGATCAGGGGGCTGGGAGAGGCAGGATCACCAGGAAAAGGGGCACAGGGAGGTATTTGTTGAGGATAAGGGGGTTCAGAGGTGTCCTGGAGCTGGGTATTGGGATGCAGGGAGCCATGGTGTAGGATAAGGGCGTTCAGGGAGGTCTCAGTGCCAGGAATGAGAGTCCAGGGATGTCCCTGTGATGGATTAGGGGGTGCAGGGGGATTCCTATGCCAGGAATGAGGGTCCAGGGGGTTCCCATACCCGGAAATGGGGGTTCAGGGGGGGTTTGTGTCCAAAAAGGTGGTTTAGAGGGTCCCAACTCTGTGGGATGGGGTGCAGGGGGGGTCCAAGTGCCCGGGAATGGATGTGGGGGGGATTCCCATACCTGGGAATGGGGGTTCAGGGGCGTCTCAGTGGCCAGGAATGGGGGTTCAGTGGGGTCCAAGTGCACAAAAATGGAGGTTCAGGGGGGTCTCGTTGCCCAGGAATGGAAATTGGGGGGTTCCGGAGCCTCATAAGAAGATTTCCGGGGGTCCTGGTGTGGAGGGAGAGGGTCCGGAGGGGTTCCCGTGCCCAGGAATGGGTGTTCAGGGGGTCTCGATGCCCAGGAATGGAATCTGGGGGGTTTCGGTTCCGGATAAGAAGGTTTAAGGGGGTCCCGGTGCAGAGGGAGAGGCTGCAGGGAGTCCCGGTGCCCGGAAATGGAAGTTCAGAGGGGTCTCGGTGCCCGGGAATGGGTGTTCAGGGGGGTTTCCTTCCGGGAATGGGGCTCAGGGGGTGCCCGTGCCCAGCAATGGGGGTTCAGGGGGTCCCGGTGCTGAGGGAGAGGGTGCGGGGGGGTCCCGGTGCCCGGCAATGGAGGTTCAGGGAAGTACCGGGGCCCGGCAATCCAAGTGGCCGAGTTGCCCGTTGCGGGGGTCCCACTCACCCTTGGGCTGCCCCCCCGAGCCCCCCGGCAGCGCCAGGAGCGCCAGGAGCGCCCCCAGCCCCAGCGCTGGAGCCATCGCGCTGCTCCGCTGGCCCCGCTTGGCCCCCGCAGTTTGGGAGATGGAAAGCGAAAGTGGCCGAGGGAG
>NW_020961766.1:7693-10624 GCF_003031625.1 Empidonax traillii | reverse complement strand
ATGTTTAAGGGCACAAAGAGGACTTGAATTCTATCAGATGACTGTAAAGGGTAGGGAGAGCCCAGCCTGGCACAGCCTGGTCTTAACTCTGGGAGTGATCTCCTGGGCAAACACAACCACACCTGGTTTTTGCCTTGAAGGGAACTGGGTGATTCATTTCAGGGTTTAAAATGTACATAATAGGGAGCAACAGGGACTGTAGCACAGCAGGGTAAGGCTGGGATGAACTCCCCGGCTTGACAGGTACCAGTCACCTGAGAGCAGCCGATGGAGCCAGAGATCAAAGAGATCTCCCTGTGCAGCATCCACCAAGATTGGTGTGCAAAACAGGCTGTGAGTACCCACCCAGGAGAGCAGTTATCCTGCACAAAGCTGCCCTTTCCCCCTTGTCACAGCTGCCCTTGGGCTTGTCGTGTAGCTAATCAAGGGAAAAAAAACTTTAATCACAGCAAAACAGAAGTGCAGGTGACCCAGCAATGTGGCAATGTCTGTGTTCAGCAGGCATGTCCCACCCCACCATCCCTTTCTGCCTGGGTTGTATTTTATGTCCCACCTGATCTCCAGCCTTGCCATGGTAACGAACCATGCTCAGCTGAGTGTTCCCACTTCTCCCACGTGAGAAATGATGGAAAGATGGGTGGAAGAAGAAAAGCCGTGACCTTGATCTCACAGCTACTGAGCATCCCTGGAGATTTCATGGAATCACAGAAATTGGGGTTGGAAGGGATTGTAAAGACCATCTGGTTCCACCCCTCTGCCATGCACAGAGACACCTACCACTATCCCAGGTTGCTTCAAGCCCTGTCCAACAGGGCCTTGGACACTTTGAGGGATAGGGCAGTCACAGCTTCTTTGGGCAACCTGTGCCAGGGTCTCACCACCCTCACAGCCAAGAATTTCTTCTCAATATCTCATATAATCCTGCCCTCTGGCAGTGGGAAGCTATTCCCCCTTGTCCTGTCCCTCCAGGTCCTTGTCCCAAGTTCCTCTCCAGCTCTCTTGGAGTCCATTTAGACACTGGAAGGGGCTCCAAGGTCTCCTCAGAGCCTTCTCTTCTCCAGGCTAAACACCCCCAGCTCTCTCAGCCTATCTCCAGAGCAGAGGAGCTCCAGCCCTTGGAGCATCTCTGGGACCTCCTCTGGTCTCACTCCAGCAGCTCCACATCCCTCTGATGTTGTGGCTCCCAGAGCTGGAGGCAGCTTTGCAGGTGGGGCCTCACCTGAGCAGAGCAGAGGGGCAGAATCCCCTCCCAATTTAAGGAACGGAGGGGGAGGATGATGCAGTATTATGGGTCTTTCAGGAGGATATTTCTTAGAGGGGCAGAAAATGGGAGCAAGGTGTCAGTGAGGGGGTCAGGAGGTGCTTATTCTATCCCATCCTCATCCCTGAGCAAAATGACAGGGAAAAATTGAAGTCCCCTGCCCACCCTCTTCACCCTGTTGGGTTTTCCCTCCTCACTCTGAGGGCACTGGCTCTCCCACGTGCTGGGAGATGTGTGCTGAGATGTGCTGAACCTCCAGCCAGGCTGGAGTGATCTTATCAGAGCTGGAAAGTCACGTTCCTGGGCTGCCTCTCCACGGATCCTCTCCCTGCAGAACAAACAGCCCTTGTGTTTCTCTTGTAAACCCATCAAAAAACAACAGTTCTGACAGGCTGGAGCAGCAAAACCTGCATAAACCAGCAGAGACTGGAGGGGGGAAACGGGTACTCTGTACTTCTAAATTACCCTGCTCCTGGGATCAGGGTGAATTTATGGCTGAATCCATCGCTGTGGTTTTGGCACAGCTCAGTCCAGGGTGCATCAGCCTCTTCGAGATATTTCCCAGGCACAGTTCAGGAGTGCAGAGACCACTCCAGAAAGGCCATTTGAGTGCAAAAGACTCCTTTAGGGAGCCAAAATCTAGGGCAAAATTATCCACTTATCCACTCTTGCATGTCTACAGTAGGAAAATCGGGGGTTCCTCCCCACTCCATGGGAGTCATCTGACCCATCCCTGCTTCTCATGCAGGACAACCACGGCAGATTGCCCAGGTCCATTTTCAATATCTCCAAGGAAAAAGACTCCATCACGTCTCTGGGCAACCTGTGCCAGTGCTCAGCCACCCTCACAACAAAGAAGTGTTTCCTGATGTTCAGAGGAACCTCCTGTGTTTCAGTGGGTGCCTGTGGCCTCTGGTCCTTTTCTTTTTTAATTTGAATGTAGAATCTCCATCCTCAAGAGTGATCTCCACCCTTGGAGTTCTTCAGGACACAGTCCCGGGCAACTGGCTCTGGGTATTCTTCCTCGAGCAGGGGCTTGGACCAGGTTCCCAATCCAACCACCTCAAGGTGACTTCTAAGCCATACAAGGAGCGGCTGAGGGAGCTGGGAGGGCTCAGCCTGGAGAAAAGGAGGCTCAGGAGGGACCTTCTCCCTCTCTGCAACTCCTTAACAGGAGGGTAGAGCCAGGTGCGAGTTGGACTCTTCTCCCAAGCATCTAGTGATAGGACAAGAGGAAGCGGCCTCAGGCTGTGTCAGGGGAGGTTCAAGTTGAACATGAGGAAGAATTTTTTCATGGAAAGGGTCTCCAAGCATCAGAAGGGGCTGCTCAGGAAGATGGTGGGAGTCCCCATCCCTGGAGGTGCTCAAGAAACAACTGGATGTGGCACTCAGTGCTTTGGTCTAATTGACAAGGGGGTGATGGGTTGGGCTCGCTCTCAGAGGGCTTTTCCACCCTAAACGACTCTTGTGATGCTGTAACTTTACATCCTGATGTCTTCCCCTTAGTTGCCTTCCACAGCAACCACCAGGGGTGACAGGCTGCGCTTTCTCCCACCTGGGCTGGGCTGAGCTTTGCTGGGCTGGGCTGAGCTGGGCTGAGCTAGGCTGGGCTGAGCTGGGCTGAGATCGGGCTGGGCTGAGCTCAGGCTGGGCTCGGGCTGAGCTCAGGC
>NW_020961766.1:0-5900 GCF_003031625.1 Empidonax traillii | reverse complement strand
GGGCTGAGCTGAGCTGGGCTGGGCTGAGCTGGGCTGAGCTGGGCTGGGCTGAGCTCCGCTGGGCTCTGCTGGGCTCGGTCCGCGGGGCCAGCCCGGGGCGGGGCGGGGCGCGCATGCGCGCTGGCGGCGCTGCCGGAGGCGGCGGCCGCGGGACTCGGCGGCGGGAGCGGTGAGTGCGGGCGGTGGGAGCGGGCGGTCCCTTCCCCACGGACACCCCCCCCCCTCTCCTCCTGCCCCCGGGACACCCCGCCGAGGGGCCCCTGTGGGTCCCCACTGAGCTCCCGGTGAGTTCCCGCTGAGCTCCCGGCGAGCTCTCGGCGCGGGTACCTCCGCTCGCTGCATCCCCGCCGCGGCAGGAGCATCCTTCCCCGCGGGGGCTGCGGGATGCAGGGTGGGGGGGTGGGTGGCCAGTGCCCGGTATTTGCAGAGAACCCCGGGGCGGGTTCTCCAGGACCTCGGGGTGCGGCGAGATGTGGAATCTCTTCCCTCCGCGCCGAGCACAGCCGTGGTCCATGAACGCGGGTTTGGTCCAGCGGCCAGGTGGACGCTGGGGTAGAGCATCTGTAGGGGAGAAGTGCGCAGGGAGATGCGGATTTTGTCTTAAATTGCCCCCTGACCCCCTGTGACCGGTAGCTCAAGGGCAGAGAGGTGGGCAGTGGTTTTCCGCTGTGTTTGTTTTTAATGGCTGTGGGTGGATTTTCCTTGAATGACTTTGACCCCCGGGGGTGTTCTTGGAGGCCTCGGGAAGGAGTCGCGCATTTCGGCCGTGAGCTGGGAGAAGAACCAGCTCCCGGTGTTTGCTTTGGAGCTCCCACCTGCCCCTTGTGCCTGACGCGCCCCAGCTCGTGTCTCCAGAGGGTCAGCGAGGGGTTGTTCCCTGCTGATCTTCTCCAGGACACTTCGGGGTCATGTTCCCCTTGGATCCCATCTGGATTTTTTTTCCTTGCTGAGAACGCCACGGGCATCTCGCTTTTTGGGAGGGGAAAAAAAATACTGTCTTAAAGCGTTCTGGTTTTCTTTGAGAAAATATATAGATACATAAGTTTGGGTAAACATTTAACAGTTGTTTGCTCGGTGTCAAACTGATTCCTCTCTGGAATGATCAGGATTGGGTATGGAGCATACTGGTAGCTGCAGTGGGGTGGGAAGTGCCTGAGTACCCAGGACCAGTGGTCCCTACTCATTAAAAAACTGTGCAGCTCCAGCAGTTCATTCCCAGGCTGCTTTAGCTGGAGCACATAGGTTTTTTCTGGGATGGAGAGGTGCGTTTTGCTGTGGGATGCTCTGGGATCATCGCTTCAGAGCTGAGAAATGCCCCAGAGTGTTTTAGGTGCCGTTACTTTGGGGAATTGACAGGTTGGATGGGGCTTGGAGCAACCTGGTCTAGTGGAACCCCATGGCAGGGGGGGTGGAACAAGAGCCCTAAGGTCCCTTCCAACCCAAACCATTGTAGGACTGTATGATTGCCAGCAGAGGATTAGGATAGGGATGAGTCTGATGCTGCCCTGGCAGCAGCCATTGCAAAAGAGCAAAGTCATGAAAAGGTCGTGAAAAAGGATGAATCCAGCAGGTCTGAAGTCTGGTTTTGCCCTCTGCCAGGGCAGGGAGGGCACAGCCAGCTGTGAATTCTACCAGCACACAGTGCTCCTGCTTTGGTGTCGGGGTGAGGGCACCGATACAAATTGTTGCAAACAGTTCCTAGAAACCCACATCTCGTCAGGCCAAACCACGCTCTGTTACACATTTCCTGCCGCTCAGCCCCGGGGAAGGTGTGGGTTAACTCCATGTACAGTGCAGGGTTTTCTGTTTCCTGGGCACTAATTGCTGTTATTTAGTTTTGCTGAAGCTGTGGCTGGAGCCTCTGGCCGAGCAGAGGGTTGTTCCCTGCGGATGCAGGGAGGGATGGCCAGTGTAAGCCGAAGACAAGGGAGGTGCCATCATGGGGTCACGTGTGTGCACTTGCAGCTACTTGCACGTCTTGAGTCAGGCACCAGCTTAATTTTTATCTGCCAGTGTACTTGTTCTTGGGGTCGGACCAGTGGCCCTTGAATTGCATAAATAATTAATTTAATAAACCCCTCCAGGAGAATAAATTGCCAGGGAGGCTGCTGGAGGCTGCACATTTGATCTGCAGCTGCACAGATGTGGCCATACCTTACATCCTCCGTCTTTCATAGAATCATGGAATGGTTTGTGTTGGAAGGGACCTTGAAAATCATCCAGGTCCAAACCCCAACCTTGGGCAGGGACACCTTCCACTAGACCAGGTTGCTCTAAGCCCCATCCAACCTGGCCTTGAACACTTCCAGGTAGTAAGGGGAAGCTTGCTCCCAGCTCCCCACCCCCAACAAATCCTTGGGATTGAGCAGGATCGTAAGCATGTGGATGCAGCACAGCCTGCATCCCTTTTTTGGGGAGGAATCCACCATCTGGCCCTTCTTGGGGCCTTGAAGCCCCAGAAAGGGTATCACTGCTGTCACTGCAAACCCAGAACCTCGCTGGGAGAGGCCATGGGATTAAGTGGGAAGAGGTCCCGGATAGGGACAAAGACTTTTAGTGCAGGGAGGAGGAGAGCTCGCAGCTCCAGGAGGTTGGCACAGAGCTCAGTCTCTCCCTGGCAGCCCGTCCTCTGCCCGCAGCAGCCGCCGTGATCTGCATGATTTATATACATTTTTTTCGAGTGACCGAAGCTCTAAAATCTGCAACCTTAAAAAAAAAAAAAAGTTTTTGTTCAAGAGGCTTTTGTGGATGACAGCAAAGCTGAGCAGCCTGAGCCCGGAGGCTCTTTTCGTGACAGTTCACACCCTCAAACAGCACACAGCCAGTTTGGTTTAGCTGCTCTGCCTGTAGGCTGGTGGTTCCAGGGCTGTCCCACCAGCAGGGAGGGATTTGCTGGCTTGCTGAGGTCTCCCTGTGTTAGCAGGAGTTCCCAGCTCCAGCAGATCTGTGCTTAAGGAAGATTCGTGGTGAAAGAAATTTAGAAGAAGAAAGTGGGATGCAGCTGCAGAAAATCCAGACTCCCTTTTCAGTCAGTGAGGGGGGGGGGGGAGGAAAACCCCAGGCACTTCCCTGGCACAATTCCAGCTTCTGGAAACGGGTCAGTCCCACTCCATCAGTGATCCCTGCAAGACTGAATACAGCAGGCAGGGACTGGTGGGGCTGGCTGGACCAAAACCATTCCCAGGAGTGACACTTCAGCCACCTGAAGGTCATTGACTGGGACTGTGTCCTGATCTGGTTTAATTTCTGGTGCTCTGTCCAGGGATTTCACACCCACCTGAAATCAAGCCCCAAAGCATCGGGCACTGTGTTAGTTGTGTGTGGGAAAAGTGGTGAGCAGATCAGGAAAGCACAAACAGCAAAGGATTAGTGAGATCAGGAAGAAAAGCTGTGGAATATTACCTCGACCTTGAGCAGTTTTTGATATGGGGGGACGGATTTGCCAGTGGAGATAATTCTCATCCAGGGTCTGTGAGTAGAAATGGTGAATGGTAACATTTTTGCATGTGCCCAGTACTGCAGGTGGGTTTCTTTTTTCAGGAACTGAGTGTATTGGCTGTGCTATCAGCAGCATCACCAAGCTTTGAGCCTAGTTAGGCATAAGGAAACTGCAGCAGTGTTATCTCAGCAAACCAGAAATGTGCCATTCCCTGGCATGGTTTGGGACTTAGCACAGTCCAGGAGCTGTTCCTGGCAGACAGTTGGTGTGTGGCCACCCATTTCAGGGGTGTAGCAGCACAGGACTGGCCCAGCCACCCTGGTGGATCTCATAGCTGAGGACTTGCTGCTGTGAAAATCAGCCCCCGACCCGCACCTGACGTCTGGCTCAAGGTTTGGACTCTCACGGTACAGCCACCAGCCTCATCCAGCCTGCTGGGTTTCCACTGCCCTGCTGTGCTCCCCCAAACACCACAGGACCTCAGGGACTCCCCCTCCTCGGTTGGGACGCTGTGGCTTTGCTGCAGGGACACTGTGTTTGCCCAGCAGCTTTGTTTTGCTCCGTCCCCTCCGAGCACAGCGTTCCCTGTGCCGGCTCCGCTGCTCTCATCCCCTGGCCCCATCCCAAAGCTCAGGCAACGCTGAGCCCGTGTCAAGAGGCACTTGCTGCTCGGCACGGCTGAGCTGGCTGCTGGCCCAGCCCGCTCCCAGGCCAGGAATTGCAGGGGAGCTGACACTGCCGTGGCTTCCGTGGGGGATCCTGCCACCTCCCGCCGGCTTTCATGGCTCATCTCCCGGCATCACGGGACGTTCGTTTCCTGAGCAATACAGGCTTGGACAAACCCTGCCTCAGCCACACGCTGTGCATGTGTATGTGTGCACAGAAAGGCAGTATTTGAACCATTTTCTTTTATTTGAAATTTTCCACGAGGCTACTTTGACCCTTTTTCTCAATAGATCAGTTTAAGGGGTTTTTAAAGGCTTTTTAAAGGTTTTTTTTAAGGGTTATATTAAGGCTCGCCCTTCAGTAAATCACATTACATCATCTCTTGCCTTCCCGAGCATCCTAACCTGTGCAGGGCCTTGGAGGAGTGTTTGCAATTGTGCTGATGTAGATGTAACAGGGTAGGCAAGTGTGTCAAGGGAAATAAAATCTTCTGTGCAATGCACTGTTAAGTAGTCCCAGCACTGCCTGGTGCATTAAGAGCACAATGTTTAGTTCTCATTAGGCAGATGAGGATTGATATCCCCATTTCATAGGTGGGGAGGTGTAAGCCCAATTTACAGAAGGCACAAGCACCTGGCACCTTTCTGGTTGTGGGGATTTCCACTTCAGTGCTGGAGTGCAGGTCAGTCCTTCATACCCTGCTGCCTGCTCAGGGAGGGCTCGTCCCTGGCACAAAACATCCAATCATAGAATCATAGAGTGGTTTGGGTTGGAAGGGACATTAAAGCTCATCTCTTTCCACACCCCTGCCATGGGCAGGGACACCTTCCACTATCCCAGGTTGCTCCAAGCACCATCCAACCTGTCCTTGAACACTTCCAAGGATGGGGCAGCCACAGCTCCTCTGGGCAACGTGTGCCAGTTCCTGAGCGACCCCCAAGCAAATCCCAGTAACTCCCTGTGGAGATCTAAGCCCCATGTAGAGCCCAGTAACTCCCTGCAGGAGGGGTCTGAGGGCTGTGTGTGTCTGTTGCAGTTCAGAGGAAGGTTGGCACCTAAGCCTGTGGCAGGAGAAGGACACTGGTAATACCACACTGCATGGGAATTGCTGCTTCAGGTGGTCCGTGGTCTCTTAGTTCCTCATCACTGGTGGGGCCTTTCCAAAATGCCAGGCAGAATGGGATAGGGGAGCTGGCACTGTGCTTGCCCAAAGCCCCCTGCAAGTGGTATAGTTAAAGGAGGTATTTGTGCTCAGGGAGAAGCAGCCTGCAGGCAGCAGGATTTGGGATGAGGCTTATCCATTGCATCTGAGCAGGGTGCAGCCCTGGTGCAGCCTCTCCCAGAGCTGATCTGCTCTCTGACAGCCTGGTGCTGTGGGAGCTGCAACACCGAACTTAACCCCGTGAAGAAGGGGTCACAATAAAATTCCAGGCTCCAAAATGACCTGGAGTCCCTCCAGGGCCTTTTGCTCAACTGCCAGAAGAGAGGAATTCAGGAGTGAATCACCTGCAGCTCTCCAAACCAGTCAGTTGGCCACTGCTGTTATTTTCATGCTGTCCACAGCCACTTCTTTTTTGGTTGTTTTTTTTTTTTTTTTTTTCCCTATTTTAAATGCAATGCCTTTATTAAAGGCTTCCCCACAGCTGAGTTCCCCCAGTTCTCCCTGCTTTGTTTACCAGGAATTACTGCCTTTCTGGGAGCCTGCGTAAACCTCTGATGCCTGAATACGAGTCTGCAAACAAATATATCACACTGGTACAGCCTCAGTCCCAGACAGTGGAGGCTGAGGCCAGAC
>NW_020961765.1:0-5910 GCF_003031625.1 Empidonax traillii | reverse complement strand
AAAATATTTACATGTTTAAAGGAGACAAACAAAATTTGTAAAATAGAGTAATTTTCTCTGTTTTAGAGCCTTCTGTGGATTAGTTTATGCACGATACTGCTGATGCTTGGTAACCCAATGCACTGCTTGTTAAGAGAATTCAAATCATAACTCTACAACTGAGTTGCATCTGGTCTTAGAATGACAAAAGTTGATGCTATTCTGGAACCAGTATGTTAATGTATCAGCTCATGCTGGGATCCTTTAACACTTTTAAGTTGTTCTGTAGATATCCACATGAAGCTTAGAGGATGTGTTTGTAGGAGATGTATTCTCATGTCTCTCTTCCTCCTTTTCTGCCTATAAAGTTGCAAAACAAATACTCAGGTACTGTGAATCTTACCTGCTGTCCATTTCTATTACCAGTTATACAAGTAGGATTTACTGTTATGAACACGAAATCAGTGTTTGGTGCTTGCAGACAAAACACTGCAAGCAGTATGGACACATACAAAAACATGGTTCTTGTCCTAGACTCATGTGGCATATGATGACAGTTGATACTTGTGCAGCATATAATATCTGTTAATTTACTAGCAATTAAAAGTGTATCTTGTCATTCATTCTGCACCTGTTTTTCAAGCCAACAGTTACTCATTTCTCAGAGACAGCAAAGCTGAAGTGGAGTTTGAGTGGTGATCTCAATCTGTGGCTCATGATACAGCTGGGAAGTGACTGCCACTGTGGCTAGATTGACTGCAAAGCAATGATGTGATTTATCATGCTTGAACTGTTCTCCATGGGCCAGTGAGAACCCTAAGGAATTCACAGGTGAAGAGAATGGTGACCTGACATAACTGTTTCAGGTGGCATGCTCCATCTAGGAGAAATTCCCAGGTCTTCTAAAAAAAACACCAAAACACCAGAGAACACAAACTGAAATCTTTCCCCAAATTTTAACTCACAGGATTATGAATCAAAATTGGACAATATCTTTCAGGTGTGGGACAAATTCCTGCTCATGGAGACTTATGGAACTCTGGGTTTATGAGGGGGAAGCTGTTTGCCATTTTGTTCTAGCTTCAGGACTGCCACTGAGGGACATCATTGCTACAACACATTGTGACCATCCTGATGTGTGGCTGGACTACCACTTGTGAGAGCAGAGGAAGGAAAAAATTGAAAAGATCCCCACCAGCACACCAGGAGGAAGGGGGAGGTCTTCTTTGATTTTCTCATTAGGAAGAAATGAGGCTTCTGTGAAAAGGAAATAGTCTTTGTCACTGGGAGTGAGGGCTCCCAGTTATGCAGGAGAATAGGTACTGGGAAGACTTTAATATATGGCAAGGGCAGACAAGAAACACAAATTGAAACACTAGCCCAGTAGAAAAAAGATAAAATACTTAAGTGAAATTCATTTTACCCAACTTCAGCTCTCTGAGTTTATGCAAAACACCCCAAGCTTTCAAAGTTAGATAATGTAAGTCCTGCCCTAAAGCTTGCCCAAGTGGAACAAGGTTGCAGTGAAAGGGATCTGAAAAGAATTATGTTTAGGTTGACAGATGAGAAAAATGAGCTTTAATTGCTTCTTTTTCCCTTTCAGCTTTGATTTGAGCAAAAAGAGAAGAATATGGTTTTCAAAGAAAGCTCCTTGCCTTACATAGGCAAGTGATAGATGTCTGTAGATGTCTGCACTCTGCCCCAAAGACAATACCTGGTGCAAATGCACTACCGTGTGCTTTGTGTGACAGGAATGGGCTCCTCTGTGGCCTTGTTCTACAGCATCATCTCAGACTGAAAAGCATGCAACCAACAACACCAGCGATGTGGCTGCATTTATACAATGAACAGATGTGTGAAAAATAGCTATAGCCTTAATTTTGTTTTTGACACTCTGCCTTAACACCACACATCCTCTCTGTAGCACGCTCTATAGCAAGACTGAGCACACACAGTGCTCAGTGAGTCCTGCTCTCGCACAGCCTGCTGTTCAATACAAACCTAACCACAAGAGTTGTGACTAACAGATGTGACCTTTTATTGGTTTGCTTATAACGCACTTGAAGATGGGACAAACCTACAATGTATCGCCTTTGCTTTGGCTGTGTGATCTAACAGGTCTTCAGCATCATGTGCTTCCCAGAAATGAGTTCTGGGAAAAGACCCACAGTGTGGTCTGTGAGGAGGGCAATGAGGACAGTCATCATTTCTGAAGAGCATTCCTAATTCTGGCACTAATTTTCAAAGAGCTGAAGGTTGCTGCTGAACCAGGCTAAGAAGTCACCATCCTATGTTTTACTCTATTCCTATCCACAAGGATCTCTTGCTCTTCCATCTGCTAGGATAGCAGATTTACTCCATCTGTCCAGTGGGGGGAAGGAGGGCCAAGCAAGAAAAGGTTGTCTCCAACTGAAGTGAATGATTTTGACAGCAAAGGCAGAAGCTACACTTGAAGTTGCCTTTCGTATTCTAGCTAGGAGTGTGGGGCACAAAACTGAGGATAAGCTGGGAGCAGCAACCACCTATCCCAACTCAGAGAGGGAGGACACTCCTCAGCGACACTGTGCAAATTGTTTAACAATGCAATTCATCTTTCTCTTGGGACTGTAGGGAGAAAATTCCATGTAACAGTGATGCTGTGAAGCTTAAACAACTCTTTCAAAGAGAATAAAAAATTTAAATTTTTCTTAAGTTTTCATTTAATGTTCATTTTTATGGTTTCAAGCTTGAGGAGGTGAGGGGAAAGGAAGGAAACACCTCCAAGCTGTGGGGTTGAGGATACATTATTCTATCAATTTTACAAGTCAAAGCTCTGGCACAAATGATATACAGGAAACAAAACATATTTCTACAGGGAAAAATGCAGCTACACTACATCTGTCAAAAAATAATTCAAATCCCAGCTACTCACAGGGAAGACAAATTCTCAGAAGCTGTAATGCTGAAAGAGACCTAAAATAGCAAGAGAGCAGGCAGTAAATTAGGCCCATAGTTTGACATGACGAGAGGGGAAAAAAGCAGAAACAAGAAAACAATAGGATAGTAGAGTTCATAACCAGAAACTGTAGCAAAGGCCTCTGTTAAGGCTACTGTAGCATAAACTCCCTGGAATACTGCATTCAAACCTGAACATCTTTTCATCAAAAAGACATCAGCAAACATAAATGAATTATTATTAAAAAAAAAAAAAAAAAAGAGGATTGATTTAGAGTCACTGTCACATGAGTTGAAAGAGCTAAATACAGATGTGCATGGTGTGTAGGACACAAAGCTACAAAAAATAGACACTGTGGGAGATCAACTATTTTGGTTTACAACAGTGAGAGCTTTAGAATTGCGAGGAAAGAGCAACTAGGATGAAATAAGGCAAAAAAAAATTAGGATGAGTACTTTTACAATGGCTTGGCTGTAAGATCCACTGCCTGGTGGAGAAGTTGCTCTGGGAGACGACTTCTTGTGGTATTTTAAATAAGCACAATATAGTGTTTATCCCTTGGCCTACCAAGCACACTGGGCTAGTTGATCTTTTACAGAGGAATTTTCCGTCTCTAATTTCTGTGTTTCTGAAGTTTCCTCCTCTGTAGAGCACTGTTTGTCACGTCAGTGGCAAAACTCGAGGAGAAGACAAACAAAATAGCCCACAGGGAGAGATCTAAACAAAGAAAATAGCTAAAGTATGTTTGTGTGTAATACTTTACAGTCACACCACAAATCATAGCCAGGCAAAGGCAGTGGCAACCAGTATTCCTTACACTGACCTGTGCTAGAAACCATAATATAAATGTCCGAAGGTCACAAGCAAGCTTAACAGACTGTTCTTTCCATCCTTTTGCTTTAAGTCTTCCCATCCCACTTCTGACTTCATTTGTCTCTCCAGCATCTCTGTCTGCTCCATCTGCCTCTTGCTTTTCATCCCCAGGGTCAGTAAACTGAATCTTTAAATACAGTACATGGAATCCTGTACATCCATCCTAAATTCTCATCAACCTGTTTTCTGTACCTTAGGCATCAGTCACATTTTCTAACTACCCCATTTCAGTGAATCCCCAGAGCAGTTCCCATCTTCTCTGACATGTTAGCCATTTTTGAAACATGTGAATGTCCTTTTGCCCTTCGTTTTCTCTGATCTTATGGTTGCTTTTGCCTTCTGCCTTGCTGCATCATTGTATCATCCTTCGGCTTCCTATGGGAGGGGTTTTTCTCTTGGTAACATTTCTTCCTGTTGATCTTGCCCCCAGGTAATTTCACGTACACAAAACCAGCTAAATTACCAGTGCAGGGTTGTACTCTCTGTTCCAGTCCTATCTCTTCCTTTCCAAGTTTACTGCACTAACTATTAATACACACATGCACACATTTATTTGGGCATTGTTTTTAAAGGAGACCTTTCATTCTCTATGTCCTCATATTTCAGGCAATGTTTAAATTTTCCAGATATTTTCTGTGTGCCTTCTTTCAAATAATGTCCTTACTTACTCACAGAGTACAGACTTTATTTCTCAGCCTGACTTTGGTCACCTCACATCAAAATTACTGTGATATCTTTTCCTCCAGCTTTCGAAAATATAATCTTTACTCATATTTATGCAGAACAGTGCTACAAATATCATCGTGCTCACCTTTCATGTTGAATGCAATACCTTTTGCTTTTTATCCCTCTCTTTGCCTGTCCTTGTCTACTTATTGCCACAGTTCCCATCCTGTCTTCATGTTACTGCAGTTTCTCATATCATAGTCTCACCAATATTAGCTGTGATAGCTACTGAAAAAAGCCATCTCACTCCTGCTGGTTTTGACTGTTAGCTCTGCCCAGCACTGCCCCTCCCTTGTGCCACCAAATAAATGTGACTGCATAGCGAATTGGACCAGGAAGATGAACTGGGTTACAAAAATGGCACTGTCCTCACTGCCCACAGGGAGCTCGACCTGACTGTGCTGTTGCAGACATTGGAAAAAGACAACTGGACCCAGTGTTGTGTTAATTGCACAGTAATACCAGCCTGGGAGTCCACGAGAACCTCACTGTGTGCTCTTAGGATAAGGAAAGCCCTGAAGAGTAGCTCTGCAAGCATCTCTGCCATGTGCACTGCCTTGCTGTGAGCCGGCTCCATGGGGCTCACTGTCGGGTCACTTGGGATCTGTAGCCTGTGCCAGTGAAGAGGTCATTGCAGTAGGTAATTTGGGCGAGGTGACCAACCAGCTGCGGAGAAGTCTGACATTTCATATATCAACTGTTTGCTGGCACCAGCTTTGGGTTATATTGTCTTTCAAAGCCACACATTCAAAAGAACATGCACGTGGTATAAGACCTATTTCTTAACGTAAAACAAGTGATTCACTAGGTGTTAGATGACTCTTAATGGTGAATGAATGCCAAATCATGCTGTTCTAATTACAGGAGGTTTCTAAGGTGCCTTCCTTCACTCATTCCAGACTTGGTGTGATTCATCTCTTGGTTTTCAGTCTGTGTTTTTTTTACTTTCTACTCATCTCTTGCAGGCCATGCTATGCTCTGCAAGACAGAAGCACTCCAACGCAGTGAAAACCACTACCAGGGGTAGAGTTCTCATACTGAGAAAACAACAGTCTTTCCTCCTTAAAACACCTAAATGCATTTGGCACCATCACTTTGATGTAGCGCTCAGAGCCAGCTGAAAACAAATCTGTGTGGACACAGCAGAAGGACACAGTCACCTCCTGAGCTGACTGGCACAAGAATCGGTTTAGTCAGGGGCCAAGAAGAAATCATGTGGTGTACCAGAAGTGATCACAGTAGCTCTCCCTATATTTATATCCAGAAAGAATGTGGGAGAGACCTGAACCCTCCCAGCCATCCTGCAGTTGGTGGGATGATAGGCAGACATGCCTTTTCCTCTAGGAGCAGGATTCTCATTTGTTGTTGTGTGGCTTATGTTGCTGATTTGGCACAGT
>NW_020961764.1:4229-5910 GCF_003031625.1 Empidonax traillii | reverse complement strand
CAGTGTAAAGCAAATCCGATGTTTTAAGTATCCGAGGCCTTTGAGATACTTTATTAGTAAGCATTTTTTTTCTACCATCAGTGGAATGAAGGAATCTTGTTTTCCTGTAAATGTAAATCCTTTTTGCCCCATAGTATCTCTTCCCTTGCTTTCCCCTCTTCATTTCATCCCATCTTTCTCCTATAACACCATAATTCTGGTTTTTTTTTTCCAGAGCTGTCTGAGTACTGATTGCCCAGCAGGTTGCTGCTAAAATACATCTAATAGCTTGCTTTTCCCTCAGAGCACAGTCCTTTGGATTTGTTTTTACTGTATACATGCTAATTTTCATGACACACATATATATATTTTAAATATGAGCCTAGAGAATAGTAATATTGAACAATATGATCCCGTAATCCTAATTTCTGTTGGAGATTAAAGATGCAACACTTGAAAAGTGATAGCATTTGAACACTTAACCACTGTGTAAGTCCTCTTATTTGTGCTACTGAGGCTGTGAACGCTGAGTTCTCTTTGTAGGCTGGAGGAGAAACAAAAGTTACATAGTTAAAATATACCCAGCAAAGCAGTCATGCCAATGTAATTTTTTATTCCCTATCTGCACTGTAATGCAGATAAATGAACATTTAATGTGAATTCAGATAATCTAAGAGGAAAGTTCCCTCTTTGTATATTAATTTTTTTTTCCCGTTTATCTAAGCAGTCTTTTGGAAATTGCACGTTTTCTTGTGATACTGTGCAAGTACATGCTATAGCTTGGAAATACATGCTATAGCTTGGAAATACATGTTATAGATCGGAAACAGATGCTGTAACTTGGAAATGACTTGCTCCTGAGACTTGGGTTTTTAGAGAAAGGCACAGGTATCCCATTTACACCCTTCTGGGGGTTTATACTTCAGTACACAGCTGCTGTCTCTGTTTGCCAGTCACACTGATAGTTTATCAGAGCATATTTGTTGTCATCCTGTTACAAAGGTGCATTGTGAGTGCCTTATTGGTTAATTCAAAATGAGTATTTTAATGATCTGTTATTTGGGGAACTTGAAAGTATGTGCAAGGCCCACTTCTGAGGTTATATTATTAAAAGATTACTTTAAATAACATATATATTGAAGCAGCCTCTTAGCTGAAACATCAAATTGCATTGATTGTAGTAATTTCATACTGAGTTTTTGTATAAATGATGAAGGCAGAATAAAACCCCAGTGTAATTCATGTTTCACAGTTCTTTCTTGACTCTTATAAATGTAACTTTAAAAGGTTGTTACTTAAGCATTCAGTCTGCCTTTGTGCTTTTGTGCTTCCAATAATTATATTGGTGTGCTGGCTTAATAGCCTCTATATTGTATTTACCTTAGTTTCGCTTAACAAGTCACCCATAAAATGCATTTTAACCTATCTCTGGAATTTGCACATAGATTTTTTTTTTTTTTTTAATACTCCTGTAGAGTGAACCTGGGTTTTACTGTGCTTGCCAATTAGAAATTGCTTCTGAGACTCATGGGCTTTTGTTAACCTGTTCTTTTCCTGGTTCTGTTTTTATTTTTTTTTGTATTGTTTTATTTTTTTTGTGGTTTTTTTGTGTGTGTGTGTTTGGGGGGGTGTTTGTTTTTGTTTTTGTTTTAGTTATGTTTACAGCACTCCAGTGGCTCTGAAGAGCAATATGTCGAAACAT
>NW_020961764.1:0-1652 GCF_003031625.1 Empidonax traillii | reverse complement strand
TTTTTTTTTTTTTTTTTTTTTTTTTTTTTTTCCAACTGTATTCCTCTGGAAAAACTTGCGTGGAAGGCAGGATTGCAGTATAAACCTATCTATTTGTTCTTCCCAAGAGCAGGGATGGATCCTGTTCCAGGCAGTCCCAAGCAGTTACATAAGCAGGACGTGATTCCTGTCTCCAGGTGCTCAGGGCGAGGTTGCTTGGCAGGGCTGGGGTCGTGTCAAGAAAACAGATCAATTGCCTTCTCCTTGAAACAGTCAAAAGGGTAGGAAATGGAATTTATTTTCGACTGTGAAGTGTTGTAAAGCAGGTGTCCTTTCCAGTTGGGCTGCTTTTACTTTCTGGAGCAGAGAGGTTGAGGATGATGCTGGAGTTTGTGTTACTTTTGACTGTGATGTTTCCTGCAGCACCTCTTGGAAACTGCTGTTCTTTTGAGGGCCTTGCTGCTGCTCAGGATGTGTGAATGCCTCCTCATGGAAACTTGGCTGGAGACAAAAGTGGAATAATGGCTTTAAAATGGCAAAAGATGTAAATATTAGTGAAATCATTAGGGAGACTGTTCCGCTTTAGGCATTGTCCGGCTCTGTTTGCTCAGTTGATTGGAAAAGAAGACAATTCACTGCAACACTGAAATAGTTTCTCTTCGTCAGCATTCACGGGTAGTGAGCTGGTACAAAGTGTTGTATTACACAGGAATAGCCTGCCATGCCCCAGTCTGCTCTTTGGAGCGTTTACACTGGGTAGTAGGAACATCAGCAAATTGTGGGAAGTAAAGCTGGAGGATACTTGGTCATCTTGAGCTTTTGGTGCAGGGAAAGGATTAGCAACAATTGCATCTTGTTTATAGTTGTTACATTTCATCTCTTGCTGCTGCTGCTGTTAGTATTTCTTATTAAATGGATTTATGGTGAGTTTTTAACGGGAATTTCTGATCCTGAGCTGTGGTTTAGACCATGTATTTTTTAAAAATTCTATTGTCATTTGCTGAGTCTCCTTTAATAAATTAGAATTTTGAAAACTATTATTTTCTTTTCTGGTTGCCTTGCATGACTGCTGCTTTGATTTTTAATAGAACACTTCATTTTGAAATGTTTCATTTGGGACCTAATCTGAAGTCCTTGCCATTGTAGGCATTTTCATGTGTGTGACCAATATTGGTACTGCTATGTCACAAACTCTTTATAACACTCTATAACACTTAATAACCTTTGATTTGGCACACACCAGGTAGAAAGAGCTCCACATTTTGGACAATATTGGTTAGGGGTGTAGTAAATTGCCATTATTCCAAGTGTTACATCACTTGAGTGAAGAACCTCCAACTTTTCCACTTGTGAGATATGAAGCTTCCAGAGTGACTGATAGATAAAGTAATTCATGTCGTATAACTGCTGTGTGTCCTGTTTCACCTCTTGTTTAAGGACTCTGATTTCCTGCTGATGGAACCCCCTGCTCTGGGATTTCTTCTTGCAGTTTGTATTCCTGCAGAGTTGGTCCCTGAGCACGTCCCTGTCTGCAGTCTCTGCATCTCCCATCTGATATTTCAGGGTGTAGACAAGGGTTGAAGTGAAGATACCAGCATTGAAATGTGGGGTTGCATTGGAGATAATGCCTAGTTCAACTAATCTAACCGTAATAAAGTGCCTTAAAATGGCTG
>NW_020961763.1:13093-14192 GCF_003031625.1 Empidonax traillii | reverse complement strand
CGTGGGCAGGCACAAGGTCTCTCCCCCTGCTCCTCTCAGCTCAGCAGTGCCACTGTTTGCTGCAGCCTCCTCCTCCTTGCCCAGCACAGCCCTCCTGGCACAGTTGGACACAGCCCTTGTTCTCCCCCCTCCTCATGGCCCTGCCCAAGCCCCTCAGCTACAGCCTGATGGTCAGAAACCTTCAGGGCAGGGAGAGCCCATTGGAGTGGTGGGTGTGTAGGGATCAATCACTGCTGCCTCCCTTCTGAATCCCCCTCAGCACCTGGACAAGCCTGGATTTGGTTTGGTTTCCATGAGGCCCTGCAGTGCCAAAGTGGCCCCTTGATTCCAGGAGGCTGCTCAGTGTCCCCCGGATCCTTTGGCTCAAGAATGCCCTGCAGTGTCACAATGATCCCTTCTTTTCATGAGGTTCCTTTGTCCCTTTCTTTCCCTGAGGCCCTGCAGTGCCAAAATGGTCCCTTTGATTCCATGAGGTTGCTCAGGGTCATCACAAAGCTGAGCCCACCCAGATAGAAGTCTGGGGGAGATCAGGAGGAACTGGGGAAAAAGGATTGGATATTCAGGGAAGGAAAGAGGGGCTTGACCAACAGAGAGGAAAGATTTTGATGAGGTAAAAACAGTTTCAGGTAATTCTGAAAGTGGTGAAACACTGCCTGTGCAAACAATCCTTGTAACTTTTACACTGTTTCAAACCTCATGCCCCAATACTCCCCAAAAGTCTTGCCCCTCACCTTGGAAGGAATCCACTGCTCTAATCCCAGCCTCAACCTGACCTCAAAGGCAAAGCCCAAATGCAGAACTCCAGATTTATTTGTCCTCTAATGCCCACTGCAATCCCAAACCTGCATTGTTTATATGAAAACACAAGCTTTAATCCTGACCCAGCCTAAAAAGCTCTTCCCCTAATCACGAACCAGACCCTGCCAGCAGAACAACAAACCTGCCAAAGTTGTGCCCAATCCCCACCCTGAGCTCTAAAGCCCAAGGCCTGAGCATGAAGCACCCCCAGAGCCCTTGGGAGCAGGGCAAGGACCTGCAGGGCCCAGAGCAGGCCCAGGGGGTTGGCAGAGCAATGGGAGGTGACCTGGATCTGCTCAGC
>NW_020961763.1:4633-5902 GCF_003031625.1 Empidonax traillii | reverse complement strand
TGCCCACATCATCTTCCTCTCCATCACCTTCCTCAGCCCTAGGGACGACCTGTCCCATTGTGTTCCAAGGGGATTTGTATCTCTCTTGCAGAGTGGAGCCAAGCCAAGGAGGAACTCAGCTCTGATAATGGGGGACATCCAGTTGACTTTGCTAAAGGCACAATGGGCCCTACAGTGAACTTGTGCAATGAAGTCACATTGTACAACACTCTGGCTGGTTTCAACTGCGAATAGAATCACTTTCCCACCCCTCTGTGTTCCAATGATCATCTAAATTAAAAGTACCACCCTTACATCATGGCAATCATTATGCATTCTCATTGTTACAAGTGGTTACCATGGCAACCATGATGAAGTCTCATTGTAATGGTCGGTTACCCTGGCAACCATTATGCAATCCAATTGATACCTCAGTTACCATGGCAACCATTATGCAGTCCCATTGATATCTTGGTTACCATGGCAACCATTATGCATCCTCACTGATACTCCAGTTACCATGGCAACCTTTACGCATTCACATTGGGATGTGGGTTACCATGGTAACCATTGTGCATTTACATTGCTAGAGTCAGTTAATAAGGCAACCATTGTGCATTCCTATTGATGTGTCGCTTACCATGGCAACCATAACCCTATTCCAGTGCTACAGTCAGTTACCATGGCAACCATCATGCATTCCATTTGCTATGGACAGTTACAATGGCAACCATCATACATTCCCATCACTAGAGTCGGTTACCATGGTAACCATTATGCATTCCCTGTTATGTCGCTTACCCTGGCAACCATCTGTAACACACAGATAATACAGAAATGCCAAAAATTGTTTCTGCCTGGCAAAAGCTTCCTATCAAATATTCTCTGTCAGCTCTCTGACAGAAGTTCCCACCAGGACTTCCCTCGGAATTTTCCTGCCAAAAGATCCTGTTATTGTTTATGATTATCATATCTCTTTCAATATCTCAGCTGGCTACAAGCCAAGAAACCACGTACAGCCTCCTCTGAACGCTATAAAAGTTGAGGGCAAATTCTGGAAAATCATGGAGAGGAAAGGGAGAAGAACTGGTGACTGTAGCTGAGAATCTCTGCCCACCTCCCCTCACCTTTTCTCCCCACCGCGTGCTGCCTGCCTGCCACCGGAGACTGGAACTGTGCCGGCCTGGAGAGAGCTGAGACCACCGTGCCACATGTGGCAGTTCTACCTTATCCTTCTACCCTGACCATATTTCTGAGGGCCCAAAGCTTGGGCTGAGCTGAGACCCTGCA
>NW_020961763.1:0-1542 GCF_003031625.1 Empidonax traillii | reverse complement strand
CCAGGGTGGCCTCCCCAGCGCTGAGTGCAGGCCAAGAATCACAGACCAGGACAGACCAGGACCTCCTCACTGCCCCCTGATCTCTCCTGGAGCTGGGCCACGTTGTCATGGGACACCTGAGCTCCTCCCAGTGCCCCCAGTACAGCCCAGTGTGTTCCTGTGCCAGGGTGCTGGGTGATCCCTCTTTGGTGGGTGTTTGATTGGGATTTGGAGCGTTTTGGGGGCCTCTGGGTGCATTTGGGGGAGTTAAAAGGGGTCTTGGGAGCATTGGGGGGTCAAAGGGATGTGAGTGGGGGGAGGGGATTAAAGGAAAAATGGGGGTTAGGGGACATTTGGGGGTCCTCACTGGGGCCTGGGAGGGACAGGAGTGGCAGCACCACAACCAGGTGAGTCCTGAGACGCCCCTGGTGCCCTCAAGACCCTCCTGGTGTCCTCAATTTCCCATTTGGCACCCCGAGACCACCCTGGTGCCTCCAATGTCCCCAGGGCCTCCCCATGGCCCCAGTTCCCCCCTTGACACCCCCCATTCCAAACCCCTCCCCACTGTCCCCAAACCCCATCCCTGATGTCCCCAACCCTCCATCTCCCCCCAGAAGGCCCCTCTGGACCCTCTGACCCCCAAAATGGCCCCGTCCCCCACGCTCACAGAAAGGTCAAGGGCATCTGGGGACACACTGGGGACACTTGGGGGGCTTGGAGGGGGGCACTGGGGGATTACTGGGGCATACTGGGACACACGGGGGGGAACCAGGAGGCACTGGGAGGGACTGCGTGATTACTGTGGGATTACCAGGACGCACGGGGGGACACTGGGAGGTTACTGGGCGATACTGGGGGGCAGTGGGAGGTCACTGGGAAAAACTCAGTGGTCACTGGGGGATTTACTGGGCCATACTGAGAACCACTGGGAGGTCACTGGGCTATACTGGGGGCACTGGGATCCCCTTACCCGCATGTGGTTCATGTCCACCCAAGACTTTGGGTGGCACCCCCAGTACCCCTCCCCTGAGGGCTCAGAGACCCCCTGAACCCCACTGATAGGCTTAAGGGACCCCCTGAGTCCCCCTCTCTGTGGGGTCTTTGTGTGCTGTGTTTTGGGGGTCTCTGGGGTTCGGGGGGAGCATCAGGACCCGCTTTCCCTGCGGTCGGTCCGCCCAGCCGGAAGGTGGCGCTATGGCACGAGTGGCAATGGCGGCGCGCATGGCTTTTTGGGAGTTGAAGTTCGCTCATCGGACTCCGCCGGCGCCTGCGCAGTGCAGCCACGGCGTTTAAACAGCCCCCCCCCCCCGCCTCCCCGGGAGGGTTCCAACGCCCCCAGCCCTTTCAGGGACCTCCTAAACCCTTTCAGGCACCTTCACCCTCCCCTCTGAGCGCCCTCAGGACACCAAATCCCCTCCGCGACCCCCTGAGATCCCGCGTGGACTTTAAAACCTCCTCGGGAACCCCCGAGCCCCTCCTCTCCACTCTGCCGAGCCCTCCAGCCTTCCCGCCCACAGCCGCGCTCCCCGAAGCCCCCGAGCGCATCCCCAGACTCACCACAGC
>NW_020961762.1:4720-5914 GCF_003031625.1 Empidonax traillii | reverse complement strand
GCCGGAGCTCCGAGCTGGTGGTCCCTGAGCAGCCTCCCAGCAGGGAGAAGCCCTTCAGGTGCTTGGAATGTGGGAAGAGCTTCAGGAAGAGCTCAAACCTCCTCACCCACCAGCACATCCACACCGGGGAACGGCCCTACACGTGTGGGGAATGTGGGAAGAGCTTCAGAAAGAGCTCCAACCTCCTCACCCACCAGCGTATCCACACTGGGGAACGGCCCTACACGTGTAAGGAATGTGGGAAGAGCTTCAGGGACAGCTCCAAGCTCCGCAACCACCAGCGCACCCACACTGGGGAACGGCCCTACAAGTGCAGGGAATGTGGGAAGAGCTTCACTGATGGATCCAGCCTGATCCAACACCAGAGTATCCACACTGGGGAACGACCCTACAAGTGCTTGGAATGTGGGAAGAGATTTAGGACCAGCACACATCTCCTAATGCATGAGCAGACACACACAGATGAGAGGCCCTTCCGCTGCACCGACTGCGGGAAGGGCTTCAAACGCAACTCCCACCTCATCGGCCACCGGCGCATCCACACCGGGGAGAGGCCCTACAAGTGTGGGGAGTGTGGGAAAAGCTTCACCTGGAACTGTTCCCTGACCCTACACCAACGGACCCACCAGTAAGAAAAGCCCTCCAAGTGCCCAAACTGCGGGAAGAGCTGCGGCCGCTGCTCCCACCCCGAATGACCCCCCTGATGGTGAGGCAACCCCTGGAGTCCAGTGACTGTCACTCCATCCCTTTCTACCAGAAAGGGCCAATCCCCTTGTCCAGGGGCAGGTTGTGCCAACAGAACCCTTCTTGGGGGGTGTGTGGAGATTCCTGCCTTGGCTGGGACCCCCCAAGGTCACTGCTGGAGGTTGAGAGCAGAGATCTCTCCACGAGCGTTGGTCTGGGGGAGTTCCATCCCTCTCTAATGAATAATTCTTGCTTTGGTGCCAGCTTGAGTAGAATTGCTTCAACAATTGCTTTAGTGTAGAGCACTGTCCTATCTTATCCTCATCTCGCTTCATGAGGACCAGCGCGGTCAAGTCAGATATGGGGACACACTTTCTGAGCCGTTTCCAATAGCTAATGGTGTGAAGCAAGGCTGCGTTCTCGCTCCAACCTTATTCATGATCTTCTTCAGCATGATGCTCCAAAGGGCCACGGCAGACCTCGATTTTGAAAACGGTGTCTACATTCGAT
>NW_020961762.1:0-1589 GCF_003031625.1 Empidonax traillii | reverse complement strand
CACAATGGTCCCCTGATTCCATGAGACAACATTCCTAATTTACTGTCCAGACTAGAGGGAAATCACAGGAAGGGCCATGGTTTGTCAGGACTTGCTTTATCTGAGTGAGCCCCGGGGGGCTTTTGGTGCTGAGTCCTTGAACCTCAGGGACTGAGGGGAGATTGTACAAACCTGTCCATAAGGGAAAGTAAGAAGGAAAACCCAAAGTATCTGGAAGCATTAATGGGTCCCACTGAGGGCCATTCCCAAAACAGGCTCCTCATGGACTCTGTGGAAGAGAGAATTGGAGGCCATGACTGAACAAACCCCTCAAAGAGTCACTTTCAAAAGGAAAAGTTCCTTCAAAACCCTTGAGTACCTTGAAGCTTTAATGAGCTCCACTGAGTGTCACTGCTGACAAAGTCTCTCCAGGGACTAATTAAAGCACAGAATTGGAGGCCATGATTGCACAAACCTCTTCAAAATTCAGAGTCAAAGGAAAAGGCAAAGTACCTTAACAAACCTGAAGCACCTTGAAGCTTTAACGAGCCCCACTGAGGGCCATTCCTGACAAAGGCTCTCAAGGGACTCATTAGAGCAGATAATTTGAGGCCCAGACTGAAAAAACCTCTCAAAGACTCAGTGTCAAAAAGAAGTGTCTTAATAAATATACCTTGAGTGCCTTGAAGCATCAATGAGCCCCACTGGGTGTCACAACTGACATAATCTCTCAGGGGACTCATTAAAGCAGATAATTGGAAACCATAACTGAACAAACCTCTCAAAAACTCACTTTCAAAAGGAAGAGTTCCTTCAAAACCCTTGAGTACCTTGAAGCATTAATGAGCCCCACTGAGTGTCACTGCTGACAAAGTCTCTCCAGGGACTAATTAAAGCAGAGAATTGGAATCAATTATTGCACAAACCTCTTCAAAACTCAAAGGAAAAGTCAAAGTATCTTAACAAACCTGTAGTACCTTGAAGCTTTAACAAGCCCCACTGAGGGCCATTCCTGACAAAGGCTCTCAAGGGACTCCTTAGAGCAGATAATTGGAGGCCAGGACTGAACAAACCTCTCAGAGACTCAGTGTCAAAAAGAAGTGTCTTAATAAACTTTGAGTGCCTTAAAACTTTAATGAGCCTCAGTGGGTGTCACAACTGACATTCTCTCCAGAGACTAATTAAAGCAGATAATTGGAGGCCATGACTGAGCAAACCTCTCACAGATTCAGTGTCAAAAAAAAGTACCTTCATAAACCCTGAGTGCCTTGAAGCATTAATGACCCACTGAGGGTTGTCACTGTCTGGGGCTCTCAAGGGACTCGTTACAGCAGATAATTGGAGGCCATGGCTGCACAAACCTCTCAGAGATGCAAAACTAAAAGTAAACTCCAAATTGCTCTGAAAATCTTGCAGGCCCTTGAAGCCTTAAGGAGCCCCCCGAGGGCCCCTCCTGACAAAGCCTCCCCAGGGACTCTGCAGCAGCTCCTTGGAGGCCCTGAGTGCAGGGAGCCAAAGGCTCTGGGCAGCAGCTCAGCTGCTGAGAAAAGCCTGGCTGGGGTTGGGGAAGTTTCCTTCCTTTTCAGGCTTCCTCCAGCTTTGGGAAACGC
>NW_020961761.1:0-5915 GCF_003031625.1 Empidonax traillii | reverse complement strand
TACTCCTGATTTATGCAAAGTGAGAGAAGGATTAGATGAAAACCTGAAAAGCAAGTGTCAGTGTCCTTCAAGACACTTTTAAATGGGGTCAGGAAAAGCAATTTAGGGGGAAGCAAAGGGCTAAATATGAATCCTATGGAGAAAATCCTTCTGTGAGACGTTCAGTGTGAGACAATGGATCAGCTGTACCAACACCTCTCTGCTGGCAGGCTGGAGGAGGGTTGAGCTGTTTAACTGCTTCATGTGACAGCCTTAGTCCTGAACAACTAGACTGCAGATTAAAAAAGGAGTAAAATTAAGTCAGATGCCATTTATGAAATGATTCTCTGATCCTGGCAGTGAGTTGGCACCCATAAAATAAATACAGTTTTGTAGGAGAGGTCCTGTGAGCGAGGTGGCCGTAAAGCCTGGCCCACTGAGGTGGCACCGTGGCATTGGCTGTGGTGTGTCTGCTAAAGAGCATTCATCTCAGAGAGATTTCAGATTTCCCCTTCACCAGGGCAGCAATCAGGCAGTGATGGGCTGCAGCATCTGGTCTTTGCTGGGGCTTTGTTTGAAGGTGGTGGATGACCACTCAGCCACGTGAGTCCAGCTGTCTGGTAGCAGATGGCTTCAATCTGTAGCTCATGTGTGCTCATCCAGAGGTTAAGGACAACTTTTCTGAGAGCAAGGAGTGAAATGTGCCCTTTTCCTCCCTAAATTCTTCTGCATTGCTCTGGTGGTTGTTGTTACCATTAACTGCAGTCAAGCCACGCACAGGAGACTTCGCCGTAACAGAGACCATCCTCTTCTGTTCCCTTGGGGAGTAAGAAAAAGCCACAGGGAGATTTCAGGTAGATCTGAGAACACATCTTTCCCCCCCAGAATGGACCAGGAGGTGAAGGGAAGCCAGTGCACCATCACTGGGATGGGTGAACTCAGCACTTCTTTAAAGCTGCAAAGGAAAATCACCAGCAAAGACAAGACCAAGCTGTGGGTACAGCTCTAATTTAGGCAAAGGTTCAAATTTCTTCTCTCACGATATGGAGGCAGATTTTGCTCCACTGCCACACTGAGAATCTGACCATAACCTTTGGGAAGTTCAGAGAGGGTCGTTAAGTGTGAATGACTTTTGGAAGACGGTTTGAACTTGTTTGGGTATCTTGTGTCATGGAATTTAGATAAAGACTGTTTGTTTCTGAGCTGTCAGGGCTCCTGGTTTCTGTCAGAGCCTGGGAACAGCATTGTCCAGGGGTTTTCCCTGCTTCCACATCCTCCTGCCCTTCCTCCACAGGTGGGGTGGTTGCGGCAAAGGCCAATGCTCATCCCAGGTGATGCTGAGCACGTCACTCCAGTTCACTGTACAGCCAGTCCTTGCCTGGATCCTGCTGGGAAATGCTCCTGCTTTACCAGTATCCACAATTTCCACAGGCTTTTTCAGCGGTCTTATCAGAAAGGCCAGTGAATAAACAACCTGTCTGAACTGGATTCTTTCTTTGCTCCAAGGAAGAGCTCTGTGGATCAGGGTTAAAGCCAAGAGATGCCCCAGGAGGAGCTGCCTGTGGTGCTGCAGTTCTGTGAATAGCAGGGATTGTTTCCTTTCCAGGACTGTTGGTCTTTACACTTAATAAGCCATTTTTTACAAGGGCTGTAATGATGAGGAGAGCCAGAGATGCTGAGGAACAGGCAGGTCATTCCTTGCAAGCACCAGATGATATACAGCAAACTATTAACAGGGCCTTACACTCCTTTCAGAAATGGATCAAGGTTTCTTGTGTAGCCCATGGGCTTGATCTCCACCAGGCCAGCTCTTTTTATCATGTTTGTCAGTTCCAGTGAAGCAGAAGCATTGTCTGTCATAAATTCAGGTTGGGCCTGTGCTGACTGCAAGGTTAAAACGGCAAGATGCTCCTCCCATGGCACTGGAAGCAGCTGAGAAGAGGGCCATGAGCAGTCAAATAGCCCCGAGGTAACCTGTGCTGAGGGATTGGCTTTGGTCTCTTGCTGGTGACTGTCTTCTTCTTTTTCCTCTCACAGAGCCAGTGCTTTCTGCCAGATGGCTGTTATTTTTTACAGGGCTACAGACAATTATACCTGTCAAGGGCACTCCAGAGTAGTTAGCATTTATGGTGTTAAAGAGATTACCTTCTAAATGTTAATAGCAGACACAGACAAGGGAACTTTCCTGCTCAGGTTCAGTACTAGATCATGGCTTTGGGTGCTCTGAGATGCACAGGCCTACAACACCATCCCTCTGCTCTTCTGGAAACTCATCTGCACCCACCACACAGCTGGTGCTCACAGGGCTGGTCACCACACATCAGCACAACAGGGTCTTCCACCATTCACATACAACAAAACTGGTCAATGGCCAAGCCCAGAGAGGTTTGATTTCACCTGATTCTCTGAGCTGTGTCTCATCTGAAGGGATCCAGGAGTTGCTGTGTGTTTCCTGGGCATTCATGTTGCCATTAGAGCCACAGTTGGTGTGGGGACACACTAAATTTCCAGTCTCTGCATCTGCTTGCCTGTGTTTCAAAGGCCACAGGGTCTGATCAGCTGTCAGAGGCTTGTGAAGGGCAGCACTGTGTGGGTGGACATGGCCATGGGGTGGTGTAAGACATGTATAAGGCCCCCAGGGCTGCTGGTGAGTCACCCAGTCCTCCCAAGCAAGGACCTGCTCCACTGGGATTGCACACACATCAAAGCAGGAGCCAGCTCTTCCTGTTTGTTTGAGGGCACCTGGTGCAACAGGGCTCAACCAACACCTTCCAGCTGCAGCTGGAAGGAGGAAAATCCAAAATAGCTGCTGCTTTAGATGGCTGGGAGACATAAATTTACACCAGAGCCATCAGCCTACTCTGGATTCACCGGAAAACATCCCTAACTTGCTGGGAGCACAGGTCTAAAGGACACCCGTGTTTGGCCCCAAGGAGATCCCCCTTTTCCCATGGTCCCAGGAAAGCTGGATTAAACTTCTCATAACAAAATCTCTTGGCTTTTCCCCCCGGTCTGCAGCCAGGCTGGTCAGAGGGTGTTCCAGCTCAGGCTGCTCCCGCTGTGTGAAGGTTTGTTGTGCAGACACGGGGCAGGATTTGTGAGTGTTGACTCCAGGGAACAGCAGTGGTTGAACCCAGAGGCAGGCCTGGCCCTTCCTGTTTATTCTTTCCAAGGGCATCTGTCCTCTCACAGCTACAGGAGAAGGTAAAACAGAAATGGAGAGGAGGGTGTCCCACACGCTGTCCTTGGGGGGAAGAAAGGAAAACTGGGTGAAGAGGAGGGTAGTTAAAACGTTCTGTTCTTCAGGTCTCCTATTTCTGCCCTTGATGTACTAAACAAAGGCAGAGGTGAGGGGGGGTTAGCAAACCTTCAGGGGGAGTGGGATGTTGTGCCTGTGGATGTTGCAGAATCACCCTGTTGTGAAAGAGCTTCTCTCACCTGACGTGTTCCAGGAATTGCAGTGTCTTTCCAGGAACACCACGGGCTTTGCCAGCTTCCCAGGAATGAACAGAGATACCAGCAAATGTGACATTTGCAGAGTTACAGCAGGACTCAGTGCAGGAGTAGAACAAATTTCACAACGAAGCTGAAAGGCCTTGGAAGTGTCCCCTGCTTTCCTGAAATCTGTAGATAACTAAATTCACTGGAAATGACGGGGAATGGCAACACTTCCACTGGTTTGGCAAGTTCTGGATGGTTTGATGTTTTAGCTGATACTCCCATTTTAATGGAGACTTGGGGGCTGGCAGAAACAGAATTCAGTTCTTATTTCTCCAAGTAGGACATTTGTTTTGGTCATCTTGGGAGCCCTTCCAGTTCAAGATTTAAAGTGGGATTCTAAAGACAAAAGTCCATGTCCAGAAAAATTCAGAAAAGCTCCATATCCCAATAGCTTTTGGCACTCAAAACAACATTCACAGTAGCTATGGGAGACCAACTGCAGCTTTCCTAGCAGGGATATTACTGTTCTTTCTACTATAAGAGTTGGTTGAAGGTATCTCACATATTTTACGTCAAAGTTTTAAAATTAGAGATTTTGATGGATTTTTTTGATAGATTTGTATTTCTCCACTGCCCCTAAGACTGATATTAATTTTCTCTTCCTATTTTAATATTTTAACATTCAAAATATTGAATGGTTGAGTAGGAAAACAACCAGGGAGGAATTTCCAAAAACCATTTACCCTTCCTCCACCCTCCCTTTTCCAAGGCCAATGCCTTCTGCACTGTTAAATCTGAGAGAGGCAGCACCTTTGCTCCTTTGAATATCAAACTGTCCCTTTGCAGAAGGTGCCTATAGAGATACACTATAACCACCACCTTAAAAGTACTGAATCAAGGAGAAAAAAGACCCTTTGAAGAGCAGAAGCCTCTTCTTCACTTTGCTGCTATGCAAGGCTGTGTGGATAGAAAAATGGGAATATTGCAGAAGGGAAACAGCGCAGGATCTGTGCTCAGAAAGCTTTTACCTGAAAAACCTTGGTGGTGTCCAGCTTTAATTCCCTCTCAGGTTGAAAAGAATCTGCAAAACCTCAGCTAGGAAAGCAGAATCTCAGCTAGGAAAGCAGAATCTCAGCTAGGAAAGCAAAATCTCAGCTAGGAAAGCAGAATCTCAGCTAGAAAAGGAGAATCTCAGCTAGGAAAGCAAAATCTCAGCTAGGAAAGCAGAATCTCAGCTAGAAAAGGAGAATCTCAGCTAGGAAAGCAAAATCTCAGCTAGGAAAGCAGAATCTCAGCTAGGAAAGCTCCTGCCCACTGAGGATTTCCCATCACAAAGCCCAGCCTGCTCCTGTTTGAAGTTAACAGCAACACAAGTCTACACAGCCCAAAGCAGCCAGCTCAGAGCGCTGCGACTTCCAAAGGCAGATGTTTCTCTCTCTCTCTCTCTTTCTTTGTGCTTGTTTGCACTGTTTTATTCCCTAGATATAACTCACAAGAAAAAACACCTTTTGAGTTGGAAGGGAGGTAGTGACACCTTATCTACAGCGGTGCAAACAGCAGGTGGGTTCCCTTCCTGCCGTCGTTTTATGTGTCAGTAAAATGCAGTTGCTGCTCAGTTTGAAGGAGAGTTTACACAGGGCTTTGATTGTGGTTTTTCCTAGTTTGCAGGCCTTGACCTGGAAATGAAAAGCATCCATTCCACAGGTATGAAACTCTAAAGGTTTGTGTGCTGTTTGCTGACTCTGTTTGGGACATCCAGTGGGCACAAGCAAGATCACCAGCCCAGGCTGTTCCCAAACATTTTAGGAGCTGTATCTCTCCTAAGGACAAGCAGTGCCTGCTTCCACTCTTCTCAATGTCACAGAGGCATAGAATCATGGAATACTTTGGGTTTGAAGGGATCCTAAAGCTCATTCCACCCCCTGCCATGGGTAGGGACACCTTCCAGGTTGCTCCAACCTGGCCTTGGACACTTTCAGGGATGGGGCAGCCACAGTTTCTCTGGGCAACCTGTGCCAGGGCCTCCCCACCCTCACAGGGGAGAATTTCTTCCCAAGATCTAATAAAAATTTCCCCTCTTCCCCTCAGTTTGAAGCCATTCCCTTTTGTCCTATCACCACAGTTCCTGATGAAGAGTCCCTCTGATGCTTCCCTGTAGGCCACTTCAGATCCTGGAAAGTGCTGTGAGGTCTCCACACAGCCTTCTCTTCTCCAAGTTGTTCTCCTTATCATTCAAGGTGTCTCCAGTTAGGAGTATTTCACCTCAAAAACCAGGTACGGGGCAAGAGTTATAGTTCACAGCAATAAATGCAATTAGAGGCCCAGAAATCCTCACCTGCAAGAACTATCAGCAGTCATTCATCTTGGACAAAAAAAAAAAAAAAAAAAAAAAAAAAAAAAAAAAAAAAAAAAAAAAAAAAAAAAAAAAAAAAAAAAAAAAAAAAAAAAAAAAAAAAAAAAAAAAAAAAAAAAAAAAAAAAAAAAAAAAAAAAAAA
>NW_020961760.1:0-5916 GCF_003031625.1 Empidonax traillii | reverse complement strand
TTGCCAAGCCATTCTCCATCATTTATTATCAGTCCGGGTTAACTGGGGAGGTCCCAGGTGACTGGAGGGTGGTATATGTGATGACCATCTTCATAGAGAGTCAGAAGGAGAATCCAGGGAACTATAGGGGTAAGGTCTGACCTTGGTGCAGGAAAGGTTATAGAACAGATCATCTTGAGTGCAATGACATGGCATGTTCAGACCCAACCAGCATGGTTTTAGGAAAAACAAGTCCAGCTTGGCCAACCTGGTCTTTTATGACCAGATGACCTGCCTAGTGGATGAGGGGGAAGGCTATGGATGTAGTCTACCTGGATTTCAGTAAAATCTGTGATACTTTTTCTCACAGCATTCTGCTGGAGAAGCTGGTAGCCCAGGGTTTGGACAGGTGCACTCTTTGCTGTGTTAAAAACAGTCTGGATGCCTGGGCACAGACAGTGGCGGTGAATGGTACCACATCCAGTTGATGGTTGGTCACTGCTGGGACTCTCCAGGGCTCAGTATTGGAGTCAGTCCTGTTTAATGTCTTTATCAGTGATCTGGACAAGGGAATCAAGCATATCTTCAATAAATTCGCAGACAACACTAAGTTGGGTGCAGCTGTTGATCTGCTGGAGGGCAGGAAGGCTCTACAGAGAGATCTGGACAGGCTGGATCAATAGGCTAAGGCCAATTGTATGAGATTCAATAAAGCAAAGTGCTGGGTCTTGCATTTGAATCACAACAACCTCGTACAACAACACTACAGACTTGGGAAGAGTAGCTGGAAAGTCACCCAGCAGAAAAGGACATAAGGGTTCTAGTCAACAGCAGCTGAATGTGAACCAGCAGTGTGCCCAGGTGGCCAAGAAGGGCAGTGACATCCTGACCTGGATCAAAAATAGTGTGTCCCACAGAACTAGGGCAGTGACTATCTCCCTGTACTGGGGAGGTCATATCTCAAGTTCTGCACTTAATTCTGGACCCCTCACTACAGGAAGAACATTGAAGTGCTGGAGCATGTCCAGAGAAGGGCAACAAAGCTGATGAAGGATTGGCTGAGGGAGCTGGGGTTGCTTATTCTGGAGGATGCTCTGGGGAGTCTTATCACTCTCTAGAACTACCTGAAGGGAGGTTGTAGTAAGATGGATGTCAGCCTCTTCTCCCAGACAGCTAGCAAAGAACAACAGGAAATGGCCTCAAACTGTGCTATGATAGGTTCAGGTTGAATATCAGCATTTTTTTTTCCACTGAAAGAGAGATTAGGCTTTGAAATGGCATGCCAAGGGAGGTGGTGGAGTCATCATCCCTGGAAGTGTTCATGAAATGACTGGAAGTGGCATGGAGTGCTATGGTTTAGTCGGCATGGTGGTATTTGTTCAAAAGTTGGACTCAGTGATCTTGGAGGACTTTTTCAATATTCTATATGCATTTTGGAGAACAGCAGTATTTAAATTTAGGAAGCCAAAGAAGCAAATTAAAAAAAACTTTATCCATGTCTAAAATCAACTTGTTATGTCAAAAGCACTGCAGACTCATTTTATATATTAGACTTAGTCTTTATATCAACATGTTATGATAGAGGATTCTGATATTATAATTGTAGATAGTTTCCATAGATACATGAAAAAAGACTGACATATTATGGTAAATATTGAATTACACTGAGAATGCACTGAAGTGTAAATTTTCAGAAGACTACATCTATTTTAGAGATTTGCAGAGAGGAAAGACAAATAGAAGGTTTTATAAAATAATAAACCCATGGATAAAATAATATGTTAAACAGAATATGAAAATAAAATGTTTCCACTTTCAGTACTGAAATTTTCCCCCACTGAATTGAAAGAGATTCAAGTTCTAGTCTTCGCTGTCCCACCAAATTGTTTGTCATAAATGAAATGTGGAGAAAGAAAAAGTAGCTTAGTCTAACACAGAGAGATCTGCAGTAAAAAATACAGTACAAGGGCCAATATTCTTCAAGATGCCAAATGTATCTTTTTAGTATGGTTTAGCATTTTTGTTTTTCTAACTGTTTTCTTTTGAAATTATTATTGCAATTATTCATCTTTATTATTGTCATTATTCATCAGTTATTCATAAATATTTTTTCCAATATTTTCTTAATTGTTTACGTACTTCATTCTAAACCACGTTTCCAATAAAGCAGCATTGGATATAACATAAACTGCGATGGGTTTTGGAGAGAGCCCCTTATGTCTAAGTTCTCAAAGTGATTGCATGATAAGAACAATTAAGGACAAACATCAACATACACTTACAGCTTAAACTTTTAAACTGATAGAAAAGAATTACATCATGCACCTCACTTCAACAAATGATCCTATGTTACCTAAAAAAGATGGAGGCTAACCCTCACCCAAAAGACCCCCGTTCCCTGGAATACAAAAAAATCTTTGCCTTAACACAACAGCAATTACACAAGAATGAATCTGAGTTAGCACATAGGACTCCATAGAGTTCATCCTGTGACAACACCTTAAACAGTGCTGAAATGCTGTTGTATCTTCAGTACAGCTTCTTTAAGGTAAAAATATATTTGTCCATTTGGAAATAGTGTGCTTTCTCTTAAATTGACCTACTATGTAATGTCATTGGATTACCTGTAACTTACCAAACTCAGAAGACAAAATGAATTTTTTAGGAATGTTATGTCCTATGTGAACATCCTTTTTTCTTCAAGTAGATTCCATCATTAAAAAATATATATAGTATAGAATGCCATGTTGTAAAGGTTTATCACCAAGACCAATATGTTTTGTCACTCTCTGGAAAGCACTGAAATGTTGAACATTCTCATTAGTGCAGCACTTGTTTCAACAGAGAGTGAGAAACCTCAGCAAGATATTAAATGGAACATCACTCATTTACTGAATTCCCTTACATGTAATCCAACATAAATCTGAAAAGATAACAGATAAACAAATCCAAAGAAATTCTGTAACATTCCCACAGGGCAGTACTACTCTATTATGCAGTGGAAGTCATGAGAAAGGTTACAGTAGACAGTATACCATGTTCCTGTGAACAGAATAGAGTCTATTGTTGTTTGCCAATAGAAATGAAACTTTCCAAAGTCTGTGTTATTTCTGGATTTTGTTAAATTATTTTCTAATTGGTTATGAAAAGGTTGCATCAAAAAGGCTAGCTACATTTTGTGGGTTATCAACAAGAGTCAAAATCCATCTTTCATTGCTTTGAATGAAGACCAGTGTAGAAACAGCTAAACAAGACAACATCAGCCACCTGGATAATAGAAGTAGAAGAAGAAAATATTAAAGAAAAAATATTGTGGTCCTGAGCGAGCCAGAGCTAAGATTAGAGTGCGTATGTGTGTGTGTGTGTGTGTGTGTGTGTGAAAAGAATCGCAAGGTCAAGCTGGAAAGCCTCTTGAAGCATGATTGAGGCTGAAGGCAACCAGGGGAGTGTCTGTATGGTATGTGTGCAGATAAGTAACACCTGGCCTGGCTTGATAGCTTGGCCCCTTATTCCATCTGTGTATAAATGGAGTAATAAGGTTACAAGAGAGTTCTGCCTGGAAAAAGTCTGTTTCCCATGGGTTCAGTCGTTGCAAAGGGTGCTGACTGAGGGACTTTTTCTGCAGACCAGAGCGAAGAAAATGTTTAAACTGCACAGGATACTGCAAAGTATAGTGTCTTGGCTCAGGTACAGAAGATCAGATTGTGTAACAGTTGACTTTTGCAGAAATAGAAATGAAATCTCTAATTTTTTTTTTTTATTATTACTATCATATCTAACATAAATAATGTCTCTCCTTTAAAATAAATACACTTAAAATTAAACTAAAAAAACCACAAGCAAAACAGAAAAAAAAAAAAGATTTTTCAAGAGATCTTGCATTTGCAAGTAATTCCTGATAGTCTTGAGATTCCATTTCACATTTTCAATAGATTTACTCTTTAAAGTGATTCTAATGTACGGAATCACTGCAAAGATGAAGCGTCTGGGGACAATAGAAAACTTGGTAAAATTTAAGCCAAAAGACCTTGTGGTTCTAAACTAGCAAGGAAAGGATTTTGCTTTACATCTGTTATAAAATGTTAGATTATGCTTTTTTCCATTATCCTTTTACCTTTTGTATTAATCCAGTCATTCATACAATTGTTCATGTCCTCTAATGTTATTTTAGATGATGTGTGTACTTTAGAAGAATACATTTTATGTGGGAAAAGACATTAAATAAAGTAAAAAAGTCACTATCTATCAACATCAATACCAAAGTAGTTCATGTAATTTAACTATTGGTTTGAATTATAGATTTCTTGCTTAGATTAACCAACTTCTCCATAAACACTTGTAAAACTAATACATTATAATTAAAGTATGAGATATGCAATGGAAATTGGGCTCATCAAACAATTATGCTTCTCAGTTTGAAAGATATTAAAGTGTTTCCCACCTAATGGGTGACAAAAGACATAATTTATAATGATATCTTTCTCATTTGCAGTTGTTTCATTATGTAAAAAAAAGTTATTTGCGCATTCTCCCATGTGTGTGAAAGGAAAAAATTCTCTTCTGTTTAATCAGAGTTTATCCAGGTAATCTGTAACCACAGTATGCAATAAGAAGTCTTCCAGTAAGAAGCATCTTATTCTAAAACTCAGTTTTCCAGAAGTTTATAGTGTTCTTTATTCTGTATTTCTATTTTCTGTATTTTGCCTGAGAAGAAAGAAAGACTAATCATCCAGAGAGGCTGATTCTTCTTTCCTTCTTCTTGCTTCACCACCCTGTGTTGGCTCTTTGATTCGCTTACCATCAAAGCAAAATGTCAATACCGGAAAAAAAAAAGACCAAAGAAGACTAAGGTTTTTAGCATGACTGACACAGTGTAGCTATAATGCTCAGTGCTCTTCTGCACTACTGGAAAACAAAGTAATTAATCCATATCCAGTTATTCTAACTGTGATTTTGTCTCTCAAAAAACTATTAACAGTGTTACACACTTTTAACATGAATTTACACATGTAAAGGATGTATACAATATTAAAATAAATAGATTATAAAATTATAATAGAATTTCCTATGGTCATATATAGCATACTATAGAAATTTCATAGATTTGAAAAAAAAAATGGCTGTAATAAAAAAATCTGACAAAGAACTGACAAATTTTATTCAAAATTTCAAAATTAAATCTGATATAAAAAAGCATGTAGTTCCTAACAGAGTTCAGAACTTTGCATCAACTTTAAAAGGAAGCTTATGTATAAAAACTAGAGCAATGGAGAAGCCAAAACTTCCTTGATAAATTAGTTAATGGATGGAAAACATGAATGTGCAAAATGAGTGGAAAAAATACTAAAATTAAAAAAAAAGTTATTACTTTTCATGCAGTATTCAGTATCATAAACCCTTATTTTTCCTGTGTTTTCATAATTTCTGTAACATTTTCAGATGAAAGGGAGTATACAACAGAAGGTGAGGAAATAAAGGAGAAACAGAAAAGGAAGTTTGTATTTAGTTTCTAAATGATTCAGGTTTGTGCAGGTTTGTGCTTGTATTTTTCTCTATGAAACAAAAAAAAATTCCTCAAAACATTTTGAGAAAGTGGAACATCTAGAGATTTTTTTCCTTTTCTAAAGAACACTGATGCTGCTGATGATATGTTGTTACAATGAGTTGTTCGTTTCTTTTAGGATTTTAAGTATCTTGGACTTCAGTTAGCTGGAATTCATGACTATGTTCTAGACCATTGAGATAAACATTTTCACTCTTTCATGAAAGATACTTGTAATTCAAGTTTAACCTGATTATAAGAATATGAGTTCACTTCTCACAAGCATGTAACTTCTTCACCAAAAAAGCATACCATAAATTCATAGTGCGTGGTACAAACATGGATATACTAATAGACATGCAGTATAATTAGACAGTTTATATAACAAATCAAAT
>NW_020961759.1:4696-5920 GCF_003031625.1 Empidonax traillii | reverse complement strand
ATGTGTCAACCTCCTCTGGCATCTGCTCTTTGCTGGTGGAAACTTGGAAGAGGAGATCCACGAGGAGATGGGAGGAATAGTCTTTCAGTTGCTCTGGGCACTGGGACATCTGGAGAATCTCCCAAACCACGATGGTCGCCTGCAAAAGATAAACCACCCGGGCCAGCTCTGAGTGCCCAGATGTCCATGTGGCAGGACCTGAGCATGGGAGGGAAAGGCCAGGTGAGCCTCAGGAGGAGCCTGTTGCCTGGTGCCCCCGAACCTGGCCCTAACCAGCCTAGTGACTGCGGCAGGGAGATGCAGTGTTGGGGAGGAAGGAGACCCACTGGAGAGGTGACCTGGGAAGGAGCCAAAGCCCATTGCAGAAACTCACAGCCAGAGCAAAGACAGGCATGTTGTCCCCGTCGGAGGTGGATGAGCTGTGCAATGGCCAGTCCTCCATCACAGAGAGCAGCTTTGGCAGCACCTTCTCCAGTGCTGTTCCCGACGAGGCGATGGTCCTCCACATGCTGGCAGCAGCTCTGCAGGGCCAGAGTTGTGTGTCAGGGGGTGCCGGCCAAAGGGCCTTGAGGAGCAGGGAGGGAGCATGGCAGCAGGATCGGGGCTGACATGGCAGGGCTGGGAAACAGAGGGGCCACAGGGTCCTGGAACTCTCCATCCCTCTGGCAGACCACGTGGGATGGGATGGACAGGGTGAAGGGCTCTAAAGACTGGTGAGCCCCGAGCCCAAAAGGCAGGGGGTTCTGTACCTATCACATGATGGTGCACAGCGCAGGAGGGTGACCACAACATCAGCAGGGTATTCCTTGGTCACCCTCAGAAACTCTGTGAGCAGGTCCTCTTCTGGAGTCACGTTGGCTGTCAGTCTCTGGTGCATGTTCCTGATGAAGGCTGGCACCTGCAGGAGGCATGGGGTAAGAGCTGCCAACTTGCCCAACTTCCCCAACAAGTGCTTCCCTTCCCACCACACAGTGCTGGCCTCAAAGGCTGAGTGGGCCCAGGGGAGCTGGCTTGAGGGGCCACACCACCCTAGAGTGGCTTGAGCCCTGACCACAGGCTGCTTACTTGCTTTGCACTGGAGACACCATTCTCCTCAAAAAGATCTGGAGTGGGAGCATAATTCACACTCTCCCTGGCCATGAGGTCAGGGTCTGCAATGCCCTCAGTTGTTGCAGTGTCAACCTCCACAGTGAGATCAGGCAAGGAAATGTCCAAGTTTGTGGG
>NW_020961759.1:0-1579 GCF_003031625.1 Empidonax traillii | reverse complement strand
TTGTCACCAGATCTTCTCAGGTACTGGGGCCACAGCTGTAACCTCACAGTTTTAGGGCAAAGTTAACCCTAAGGAGGGGACTCATTTTCAGCAAACCTTGGCTTGCTGACAGGATGAATTTGGTTTCCACAATCATCCTCACTCTAAGTCTCAAAGCCTGACCCCAGCACTTCTCACCACCTCCCATGCGCAGCACTGCCCCGAACACCATTCCCCAAACCATTTATTCCTCATATGGACAGTTTCCCCAAGCTGTGCTCAAGAGCTACACCACCTCACTCTAAAGTTGGGATGCCCCGTGCAAGCCTGTTCCAAGTGTGCCAGGGTCACCCAGAGGTGCTCCCACCACCTGTGGGTTGGAACAAGGAAGGAATCAGGGTGCTCAGCCCCTCGATGCTTTGGTGGAAAGGAAGAGTGGTGTGAATCCGTGATCCATGAGAGGGCTTGACTATGGAAAAATAACACTAAGGGGTGTTTGTGTTTGCTTTGGGATTTGCCCAGGGGAGAGCATCTTGGAGGAGGGCTTCAGGCCATGGCATCGCTGCTCTTCCGCCTCAGGCATCACTTTTCCCAGCAAACTCCTTCCCATCCCTCTCCATCCCCACCAGCCTCATCGATCCCGACGGCTCCTGGTTGCCGTCAGCTCCGTGCCAGCGTCGCGTTGACGTTCGGACATGCGAGAGGAGCACTGTCCTCACCTCTTGCTCCCATTCCCAATTCTCTCGTGTTTTCGGGAGGCGAGCAGGGGAGCAAAGCGGGCAGCAGCTGGTGGTGATGCCGGTGGGAGACCTTCCCCCAGCGCCAGCAGGGCCGGGGTCGGAGCACCCTGGAGTGCCACCATGGAACACGTGGATTTGGGAAGGATTCCCCTGGAGGTGGGATGCCCTGGGGCTGCAACCCCACATCCCAATGCCATCCTCCTTCCCAGTGGCTCCATATGGCAAGGGGGCTCCTGGCACTGCTGACCATGTTGGGATTGGGCAGAACCACAAACTCTGTCCATGCTCCTTCTCTTTGCCAGGAAATCGTTTCATTTTTGGGACAAAAACACAGTACAAATGAAACAGATGAGAGATTTCCTCGAGAGGGCAGAAGCTGCAAGGGAAACTGCCTAAAAATCCAAGCAAACTGCACATCCAAACATACCACTGTCCCTTCCATGTAAGAAACTCCGTCCATTTCGGGGCAGCTGGAGGGAGTGGTCTGTGTTTCTTGTTACTTTCATTATGTCTTTGGAACAACAAAGAAAGTGTTGCTTTCCAGTGTGCTTAGTTGAGCCTCCTAAATCCACCAGCATCACTCTGGAAGCAAGTCCTTGACATGGGGACAGCCAGAATGATGCAGGGACTGTGAATCTGGAACTGTGGGGACCAGACGTGGCCACGGTATCCAGGCACTGCCTGGCAGTGCTCCCTACAGTGAGATAGCCACGTGTTTGTGTCTCAGGCAGTGTGCTGCTTCTTCCTTTCTTTCAATCACACCCAAAACAGCCAGGACAGGTGCTGGTTTGGCCTTCTTTTTCCTCTTTGCTGGTAAACTGGGCCATCTTTACAGCAGATGCCAAAGGACTGACTTCCCT
>NW_020961758.1:4186-5921 GCF_003031625.1 Empidonax traillii | reverse complement strand
TGTTTGACGGTCTTGGCCGCGTGCGCCGCCTTCCTGCGCGCGTCGTACTGAGTGAGCACGTCCACCAGCCCCATGAAGTACAGCTCCCTGCGGGGGGCTCCTGGGGGGGCAGGGACCCCTCAGACCCCAAACACCCCAAACACCTCCCCTGCACCCCAACCAACCCCTCAGCACCCCCCACACCCCAACCCTGGGGACAGGAGTGGGACCTGACAGAGGTGTGACCCTATAGGGTGTGCGACCCTACAGGGCACAGGGACAGGTGTGTGACCCTACAGGGTGACAGGTGAAGTCACCCTGGGGACTTCACCCTGGGGATGGTTGTGGCCCCCCCAGCCCTGCATGTGTGACCCCATAAGGGGACAGGGGTGTGACCCCATTAGGGGACAGGGGTGTGACCCCACAGGTGCCAGCTGTGACCCCATAAGTGCCAGGTGTGCCCCTGCAGGTACCAGCTGTAGCCCTATAGGAACAGTGGGACCCCCCCCCAGCCCCATCTGTGCCCCCCCCCAGCCCCACTCACCCTCAGCCCCCCTGACCCCATACACGTCCACGGTGGGGTCGAAGTCCCCTGGCCCGGGGGGTCTGTAGGAGTTGAGGAGCCCCCCCAGCCCCTCGGGGGAGGTGCCGTAGGGCCCCCACCCCCCCTCGTCCCCGGGGGGCTCCTCCTCCTCCGGCTCCTCCTCCTCGTCCTGCTCGCCCCGCTCCAGGTCGTGGATGCCCAGCAGGAGGCTGTACCCCATCAGCTTCTGCTGCACCAGGAACTGCGGCCACCGCCGCGTTAGGGGCACCCCAAAACACCCCCAGGGTGTGGCCAGGGCCCCAAAACACCCCCAGGGGTGGGTACAGCCCCAAAACACCCCCAGGGAATGGGTACAGCCCCAAAACACCCCCCCCGGTGTGGCCAGGGACCCCCAGACCCCCAGGGCATGGCTATGGCCCCAAAACAACCCCCCAGGGCACGGGCAGGGACCCCCAGACCCCCAGGGCATGGGCAGGGCCCCAAAATACCCCCTGGGCACGGGCAGACCCCCAAAGCACTCCGTGGGCGTGGGCAGGGACCCAAAACTGCCCCCAGAGCATGGGTATGGCCCCAAAACAACCCCCCAGTGTGGACAGGGCCCCCCAGACCCCCAGGGCATGGGCAGGGCCCCCCAGACCCTCAGGGCACGGGCAGGGCCCCAAAACACCCCCAGGCCATGGGCAGGGACCCCCAAAACCCTCAGAGCCTGGACACGACACCCCAAACCCCTCAGGGCCTGCACCCCTAATCCTCCAGACACTGGACATGGCCCTCCCAAACCTCTCAAACCCCGAGCACTGGGAGCCAACCAGGGGGTCATTTGGGAGGGGGGTGACCCCCTCCTGTCCCCCACCGTGGGTTCAGCCCCCCCATTTTCCCCCAGGGGTTTCAGCCCCCCCCGTTCCCACCTCCACGTCCCTGCGCAGCTTGTCCATGAAGTGTCGCTGCTGCTCCTGCCCCACAAACACCTTCTCGTTGTTGTTGAGGAAATCCACGTCCTTCAGCGTGGGCAGCTCCTTCCCCTGGGGGGCACAGGGGGGGCACGGAGCCCCCCCGGGCTGGGGGAGAGCCCCTGGGGTGGGGGACACCCCATCTGGGGTGGGGGACACCCCAAAGAGGGGCTGGGAGGGGGGGGGGGGGGGGGGGGGGGGGGGGGGGGGGGGGGGGGGGGGGGGGGGGGGGGGGGGGGGGGGGGGGGGGGGGGGGGGGGGG
>NW_020961758.1:0-2001 GCF_003031625.1 Empidonax traillii | reverse complement strand
TCCCCTGTGTGTCCCCCTGTCCCCTGCGTGTCTCCATGTCCCCTGTGTCCCCCCATGTCCCCTGTGTGTCCCCATGTCCCCTGTGTCCCCCCATGTCCCCTGTGTGTCCCCATGTCCCCTGTGTGTCCCCCCCTGTCCCCCATGTCCCCTCACCTGGTGATAATGTGCCAGCAGCCCGTGCAGGTCAGCCACGCCCTCACTGCTGAGCTCCTTCAGCACCAGCGTCCGGTCGGCCGAGAGCAACAACCGGGGCGAGGTTTGGGACCAGCGGGGGGGGTGACGGGTCAGGGACACCTGGGGGGACAGAAATACCCTACAGAGACCCTATAGGTACCCTACAGTGGGACCAGTGGGGCAGTGATGGGCCAGGGATACCTGGGGGACATGGGGATCCTATAGGGATCCTACAATAACCCCATGGTGGACCAGGGATACCTGGGGTACACAGGGATCCTGCAGGGATCCCATACTGACCCTATAACAGGTCAGGGACACCTGCAAGAACAGGAGGGTAATTTTACAGGGCACAGGTATCCGACCCTATAGGGGACAGAGGTGTGACCTCACAGGGGGCAGGTGAGACCCCACAGGCTCTGGGGTGACCCCACAAGTGACAGAGGTGCCCCCACAGGTATCAGGGTGCCCCCACAGGTACCAGGATGCCCCCCCAGGGGTCTGGGTGCCCCCACAGGCTCTAGGTGCCCCCATAGGGGTCTGGGTGCCCCCACAGGCTCTGGGTGCCCCCCCAGGGGTCTGGGTGCCCCCTCAGGGGTATGGGTGCCCCTATAGGGCTCAGGGTGCCCCCATAGGGCTCTGGGTGCCCCTATAGGGGTCTGGGTGCCCCCACAGGCTCTGGGTACCCCCCCAGGGGTCTGGGTGCCCCCTCAGGGGTCTGGGTGCCCCCATAGGGCTCAGGGTGCCCCCCCAGGCTGAGGGTGCCCCCTCAGGGGTCTGGGTGCCCCTATAGGGCTCAGGGTGCCCCCTCAGGGCTCTGGGTGCCCCCATGCCGTGCCCACCTGGTAGTCGATGTCGTCGATGCCGAAGCGCTCGCGCAGGTTGCGGAACACCTGCGGGCAGTACTCCTTGAACTTGAAGTGGCTGGGCAGGGTCTCCCTGGGCAGGGGGGGGGGATGTCAGGTTTGGGGGGTCCCTCCCCCGCGGCAGGACCCCTCCCCGTGCCCCCCCAGCCCCCCCTCACCTGTTGAACAGGTGGTTGTTGACCTTGATCTTGGAGCTGGCCTTGAAGTCGTCGGGGAGGAGCATCACGGGCAGGGGCACCTGCGCCAGCTCGTTGATCTGGGGGGCACGGGGGGGGCGTTGGGACCTCCCCCCCAGGGCTGCCCAAACACCTTGGGACCGCCCCAATCCCTCCGGGACCACCCCCCATCCCCCGGGACCGCCCCTCATCCTCCGCGGCCACCCCAACCCCGCCGGGACGGTGACACCCCCCCAACCCCCCGGGGGGACCTGCGGGGTGGATGGGGGTCCCGGCGGGTGGGGCTCGAGGGAGGGGGGTCCTGGGGAAGTCGGGGGTCCTGAGGGGGACACGGAGGGGACTCTCGGGGGATCGGGAGGGCCTGGGGGGGACACACGGGACAGTCCCGGCCAGGGGGTCTCGGGGACGCAAAGGGGGGTCCTGGGGACACCGATCGGGGTCTGGGGGGCACAAAGTGTGTGTGTGTGTAGGGGGGTCCTGAGGGGATCGGGGAAGAGCTGGGGACAAACAAGGCGGGGGCCTGGGGGGCACATGAGGGTCCTGGGGACACGGGAGGGGTCTGGGGGGGCACCCGGGGATGCCAGTGGGGGAGTCCCTGTGGGGGTCCCGAGTGTCCCCCCGGGGGCCCCTGTGGGGTCCTTATGGGGGTCCCTGTGGGATTCCCCGTGACGGTCCCCTCCTCCCCCGCGGTGCTGGTGTTGGGGGGGGGTCCTTGTGCGGTTCCCTGTGGGTTCCTCGTGGGTGTCCCCGTGGATATCATCGTGGTCCCCCCCCCCCCCCCCCCC
>NW_020961757.1:3499-9410 GCF_003031625.1 Empidonax traillii | reverse complement strand
GGGTCCTGCTCCTCTGCTATTAGAGTAGCTGAAATGAGGGCACAGAGAGGTGTCCCCAAATCCCCTCGGTTGTTGCAGCTCATTGCCAGCACTCAGCTCCATCACTGCTTGCACTTGTAGTGTCATTTATTGTGACCCTGATTTGCTTCTATTTTTCCCATAAAAAAAGGAGGTTTTTCAATTTCTCATCTGTGCACTGTCTTGAAATGAGCCAAGTCCAGGGTGGTCTTGGCCTCTCTGGAGCTGCTCCTGTGGTGACACAGCCCTGGGGCTGCCTCTGGCACTGGAACGGGGCAGTGGTCACAGCCCCAAGGCTGCCAGAGCTCGAGAAGTGTTTGGACAACCCTCTCAGACACATGGGGGGATTGTTGGGGTGACTCATGCAGGGACAGGAGCTGGGTTGGATGATCCTTGGGGGTCCCCTCGAACTCAGGATATTCCGTGGTTCATTCCTCCTGCAGTTTTCCTAGAGCAGTGCGACCAGCCTTGTGACACTTTGTTCCACCTGGCGACCCTGAGTCCACAGGCAGAACTGGTTCCTTACTGAAGAGTAGCAGCAAAACAGGAGTATTTTGGAGTGTGACATAACCAATATCCATCAGAATTTTTTTTATAAGTCCAGGAGTCTGAAATGTCTCCCGGTTTGTTCTCTCTCCACATTCTCCTCCGTACAGCCCCTGCTATCCAGCCTCTTTCAAACCCACGGAGAGCTGACCTAACTGGTCCTGACCGTAAGAGAAGCAAGCAGCAGAGTCCAGCAGAAACCTCTGTTCTCCCAGCAGTCATCCCTCACCTCCCTGCCCTCCCACTCCCCTCCTGTGGAGGTGTGTGAGAGGGAATTCAGCCAGACTGATGGAAAGGGAATTCAGAAGGACTCACTGAGTGTCCTTCTGTTTCATTGACTCGTGGTGTCAGTCAGTCTTTCCAAAGCAGAAATGTTCCTGAGTGGTGAATTTCAGGGAGACTTCCCTTGTACGTGGCAAAAGTATGTTTCCTGGTGCAGAGGGATGGAGATAAAATTTGGTTTAGAGAGAGAAATTTACTCTTGATTTCTCTTTGCAGGTCAATGAATTGTCTTTGGAACAGTTGCAGCTCAAAGAAGTAGTTCTGTCTGATCTCAGTTTTGATGATGCCACTGAATTAGAGCAGCTCTGTCTTCACATCATTTCCAAAAGTTTTGCAGTGTTTGATTAGGGATGAAAATTGAACACCATGAGACACCACGTGCGTCATAAACAACGCTTGCTTTTCTTCCAGATACGCAACAGTGAAAGAAGTGGGCAATAAACCTAATGTTGCTAAAATTAAGACCCAAAATATATGCTGGCTTTGGAGAAAAATTGTTTTCCTGTCAACTTATTGAGGTCAGCTATATCTGGAACCAGTGGAGCTGCACGAGTATTTAGACAGAATAGCAGGTGTGTGTAGCAATTCTGGAACAACAAAAGGAACAAGCCCTCCCTGCAGGAACCCACATACGGCTCAGAGTCGCTCGAATCCAGGGGAGAAAGCTGGAGGTGGAAGGAATCTTACCAGCAGGAGTAGCTGTGGGACTGATAGTCTTTTGCACAAGCACGGGAAAAGTATTTGTCTAAGTGAAAATTGTTTTAAAGAAATAAGCCTAAGTCTTGTAGTAATGTGTTGACACCTTTGTGCCAAGTGAGCCAGAGGTGTTGCACCCCAACTATAAGTAGTTGGAGCATTATCATTATGTAAAACAAAGGTTCTTTTTCATTTCAAACGTGTTTTTCATTAAATTACATTAAATTCTGTAGCGTGGTGTGATGCACGAACCTCAGAGGCAGAACAAGCAAGGGGGAAGGGGCACCAAGCTCACCAGATCATGAGGCTGGGGGGTGTGTATTTGGTAACAAATCCCTTGGAGCTGGTGATTCCTCTTTACCTTTCTGCTGTCCAAAAACTGAGTTGTCAGAGTGGGGTTTAACCCACCTGCTCCAGCCCAGGGCTTCAGTGTTTGCCAGTTCAAACCACAGTCCATCTGCTGGCACTGGACACACAGGCACAGCCTCCCTCACACACACCAAAACAGCCCCACACACACAGACGCTTCCCCAGTCTCACAGGACACTCTGACTGCAAAAACACGGTATTTATTGGGAAAGACTCCAAACAAAGAAAGACAAAACACAGGGAAAAAAAGGGGCTGCGGGGAGGGGACCCTGCCACACGTGCCGACCCCCTGGACATTGCAGCCCTGGGAAGGCTGCGCGCTCCGGAGCCTGCACGGCGGCAGCGGCTGCTCGAGACACCTGGGCCTTCCTGGATCACCTCTTGCTATTCCCTGAGGAGAAGCTTTGGAGGTCCCAGGGCATCCCACCCCCCTCTTCCCAGGTCCCCAGGGAGAAACTATGGGGGTCCCAAAATATCCCACCTCCCTGTTCCCACCCTCCCTGTTCCCAGGTCCCCAGGGAGAAACTATGGGGGTCCTAAAATATCCCACCTCCCTAAAATATCCCACCTCCCTGTTCCCACCCCCCTGTTCCCTGTCCCCAGAGAGAAGCTTGGAGGGTCCCAGGGCTTCCCACCCCCCATTCCCAGGTCCAAGGGAGGTTCCTCAGGGTGCCCTGATGCCTGCAGCATCCTCCTCTGAAGAGAGGGCTCACGGAGTCAGCAGTCCAGATTTTGGGGTGGTGGAGGCAGGGCAGGGTCTTCACATCCTCTCTCTGCCTCGAAGGCATCTGTGTTCATTTGTTCTCTCTCCTTCTGGGATTCTTCTTCCTCTGCATCAAGCACATCCATGATGTATTGAACTACCAGCAAATCATCCTCGCTGAGCTCAGGAAAGTCCTGGAAAGTGCCATGGAGGAGAAGGATTGGGAGAGGTGAGGATGAGCAGGCAGTGCAGACAGACAGACAGCACCAGCACCTGCTCCCTGCCCTTACCACCTCTACATTCTCTAATTTCTTGTACTTGTTTTTCCTCCATCTCCGTCGCAGAATTACAAAGAAACTGAAAACGAAAGGAAAAAAGGACAAGAAGCAGGCAGGTTTGGGAGGGAGAGCAGCAGCAGGGCCAGCACCTCTCCCTGCTCAGGGGGCATTTCAGGACAGCCTAAGGAAGACAGTGGGCCCCAGAAGGGATGGCACTGACTGGCCAAGCTCATCCAGGCCATCCAGGGGTGAGCATCACCGGCACGGAGAAGGGGTGGGCTGGATGTGAGCTTATCCGTGCCTATCGCTCCCACTCTGGGCTCCTTTTCTGGGTCTCTCCCAAAAGCGATGTCTTAAACACAGGCAGCGACTCCTGCACGGCTGGGGGGTCTGGGGATGAGTTACTCTTCAGGGTAAAGACTGCTGGTGGCACATCAGTGGCACAGTCAGGGAGCAATTACCTTCTCAGCACAGTGCGGAGGCATCGGCAAAAAACTGCACAAGGTCGGGAGCACAGCTGGGAAAGGAAAAAGGGAGACTTGGAATATCAGTGCAGAGTTTTCTTGTCATACTCTGCAAAGCAACGGAGGCCAAAAGGATCTTCCTCCAACCCAGTCCATTCTATACACATGCAAGTCTGGACCAGAAGCCACAATTTTTAAAAGAGCCTGTCCCCACATCCAGTTTCCCACTTGCGCCTGCCTCCAGAACGTGAATGAACTCCCAGAACTCTCCTAATCCCATTCCTGCCCGGCTGAAGGTAGGAGAGCAAAGCAAAGCTGTGGAGAGTCAGGAAGGATGCCAGGACAAGCTTCCCCCAAGCAGGCTCAGCCCTGCTGAGCTGGGGGTGTGGATGCTGCCACAAGCACTAGGGTTGGGAAAACATCTCCTGTGCTACCCAGCACGTGCACGGGCACCCACAGCACCACCTGGGGCTCCTCAGCTGGGCTCTGCAGCTACAGGGCATGACTGACAGCTGTGTCTCCAACAAGACATCAGCTTATAGATATAGATACCTTAAGGACACACATCAGCATCAGAGAAATGACAGCAAGGACAGAGAGCAACACCACCAATGTGATTGTGTCATCCAAGGGTTCTGGTTTCTGCTGGGACAAAAGCAGACAAGATCAGCAGGGAAGAGAGGATTGCTCCTTCCATTCCCCATTGCCCTGAACGACACATCCAGCAGTGCCCAGCAGCTCTCCTACCTCCCCTGTGTGTTCCTTGCCCTCCTCCAAGGCAGCGCGTCTGAAGATGTTCTCTTGTAGAAGACATGGGTTTGTCAGTTCAAAGGCTCCCTCCTTCTCTTGCCACTTGCTGAGCAGACTTAGAAGCAGCTCAGTCTTTGAAACCATCTTTGCACAGCACAGCTGCAGCCCGGGCAGGCTGCAGTCCATCCTCAGGGCTTCTTCTACCTGGGCCATGAACGTCTGCAGGCCTTCATCTGGCAACAGGTGATGGTAGCCCGTGATTTCAAAGACCTCTTCTGCAAGTGGCAAAGCATCTGTGCCTGCAGGGCTACTTGTCTTGAGGAGCCTGGACCCTTCTTCTTGTTGCTTCCAGGGTGTCTCCATGGTGTCAGGGATGAGGGAGAAGTGCCCACCCTGAGAGGAAGGCTCTCCTTCAGCCCTGGCCTCAGCCCTGATAATTGCAGCGGGGCCGTTGTCAACCAGTGGGTCAGACAGAAAATCCAGGTTCCTGTTTAGACCCAGCTCAGCTTTGCTGCCTCTGCCTGTGGGCTCTCCCTGGGCTATCACAGGGCTCAACGCCTGGTGGAAGAGCGGATTTTGTCCAACCCAGTATTGAGTGTCTCTCTTCTTGCGCTCTTTGTTCATCCTCATGTTGTCACGCCTTGGAGATGGAGCTACCTCCACATCTTCTTGCTGTCCAAAGTCGGAGTCGACCTCAGTGGGGTTTAACCCACCATCCAGATCCCAGGGGTTTAATGCCTGCCAGTTCAAATGTTCAGCCTGCTGCTTTTGATCTGAAACTAAGATTGCCTTTTCCTCCACATCCTTCTCCCTGACAGGCTGGGGCTGGCGTGAATCCTTCAGGCTGCTCCCATCCCCCTCAGTGCCGCTCAGGGTCAGGGAAACCACAAGAGTTACGGTTCCGTGGTCTCCCAGCGAAGGCTCCTTGGGCTTGAGGTTCAATACTGGGCTGCTCTTTGCTTTTTTGGACAGCTCCACTGCCATTACTTCTCCCTGTGTCTGTGCCACAGGACCGGTGTGAGCTGCAGGACACCAAGACAGCAGATCAGTGACTCGGCACAACCACAGGGCAGGGGTTTACCCCGAGCAGCAGGAGCTCCTCTCTGAGACAAGGGAGCGGGTGAGGGGAGTGGTGCCTCTCAAGGGGCATCCCACGCTCCTTCTGGGTCTTGGGGTTCCCACTGTGGGTTTGAGGCAGGTTGGGGCCCACGTCACCGTGCCAGAGCAACACAAACACTGCTGCACCCTTTGGCCACGTGGGTGCTGTGTCTGGGACCCTGTGGCCCCTGAGCTGGGACTGGCCAAGCTATGGTGGCACTGGGAAGGCTCAGGAGGTTCTCAGGGGAAACTGGGGGTTCTAAGCAGTGCCTGGGAAGGGCATGGGGCAGGCCTGCTTTCCTTGGCTGGATGCACAGGCTGGCTTGGAAGCTCCTGTGTTTGTTTAGCCCAGCGAGCTCTTCCTTATCCACACAGTGCTTGACACACAAGATATGTGTAATCACAATGAACTTTCCAACCCCTGCTTGTTCCAAGTCTCCTCCAAGGGGAGATCAGGAATTCCCCCAAATCGGGGCCATGTTGCAGCATCTCCTCAAGCTGGAGGGAACTGGGCACATTTGAGGCTACACCACCATCAGCAGGACACCTACCACCACACTGGGCAGCGCTGGTGCTGCACAGGTTCTCACACAGGAACTGGATGGTCCTGCACGGGGTCTCGGTGCTGGGATGCTCCTGGCAGAGGCAGCAGGCCACATCACTGGGCAGTTTGCTAAAGACAAGAGGTTATTTATTGGAGGAAAACC
>NW_020961757.1:0-2518 GCF_003031625.1 Empidonax traillii | reverse complement strand
ACCACCATCAGCAGGACACCTACCACCACACTGGGCAGCGCTGGTGCTGCACAGGTTCTCACACAGGAACTGGATGGTCCTGCACGGGGTCTCGGTGCTGGGATGCTCCTGGCAGAGGCAGCAGGCCACATCACTGGGCAGTTTGCTAAAGACAAGAGGTTATTTATTGGAGGAAAACCCAGCGTCCCAATCCATGTCTCTGAGTCCATCTGGGGCCACACACAGATAAGGCCTTGGGGATGTGCACCCATGTCTGCCACAGCTCTGGAAAACTTCCCTCCCTTGAGTCCCAAAACATCAAAAATGTGATGGAAGTGGAACTGCTCCCAAAAGACCATTTGACAGAGAGAAACACACCAGCCATGATCTAAACCCCCCTTTGAAATTCTGCCTCAGAGCTGGTGAGTTTGGGAGGTTCCCAGAAGTCAACAGCAACCCTAAAGCCTGCTGGGCTTGTTCTGATTTAGTGGCAGGTGGATTTCTCTCCCAGGCAGACTCCCTGTGTCAGCACTGAGGCTCTGCTGGTGGCTGGGACTCAGTCCCACACACTCACAGTGTTTCCAAGTGCACTGTTGTCTGCAGGAGCAGCAGCAACGTCTGCGGAGTCACTTGAGTTGCACTCAGGTCCCTGCGAGCATTTCAAAGACCACATTCAATTTTCAGTGACATTCCCAGAACTCTGCTCTGAGAACAAGCCCAGGCCCCTGATGGAGTGTGGGGGTGCTGGCAGAGGGATCCACCTCTGTCTAATCAAAGACAAGCGATTCAAGACCCGACCATCCTCCTGCTTTGCCCTGCTCCAAACCATGGGGTTGCAATCAGGAGGGGACCCTGCAGCTCTCCTGGCACACAGATGCCAACAGAAAGGATTCTCCAGCTCAAACCCCTCCTCCTATTCTTCCCTGGGGGCAGCTCCAGTCCCTGAAGGAGGCAGGAGCCCTGGACTGCTGCCAGGAGTGCTCAGGCAGGACTGGAGTATTCCCAGAGCCCTCTGGTCACTCCATGGCCCCAGACACGGATGGCCTCTCGTTTCTGTCCCAGCTCCTTGGGTGCTTTGCAGCTGGGCACACACCAGAACTGATAGGGCTTGTTGTGCCAGTGCCAGGCACATTTGTGCCTCCAGCACGAACAGGCCGGGAGAAGAGTGACATTTGCTCCTGGATCTCTGCTTTCCTGGGAACAGACCACTCCAGACACACAAAGCTCTCTCTTGATCTGCTCCAGAGCAATCAACACTTACAGATAGTTGACTGAAGGCAGCTTGAAGAATGCTGTGTCAGCAATCACGGTCAGGGGGTTGTGGCTTAGGATCCTGACAAAACAACAGAGAGCTGTGAGGGGTGGTGGGAAGGATGGGAGCTCTGTGGCTCAGGGCACGGGGGGATGGCCTGGCTGGTTCAAGGAAGCTGCAGAAGAGCAGCAGGTCAAGGGAAAGGGTCTTTCCAGCTGCAGACTCCCAGTGCTCCCTGGCTGACATCCATAGTGGGATTCAGCACTTTACACAGGGCAGGCTCTGCCCCACTGTCCCTGCAGGGTCTCGCTCTGATGGGCCTTTACACCCTGTCCCACTTACAGCTCCTCTAGAAACTGCATCCCGTGCCATGCCTGGAAAGTGCCGCTGTGGATCTGTGTGAGGCCATTCCCACTGAGGTTTCTGGGGAAAGAGAAGATCACAGAAACCAATCAGGTCTCTCCTACGGGATGCTGGGGCAAAGAAGGATCCATTTGTAGGAAATGTGTTTTTACCAGGGGACATTTAGTGACTGCGCTGCAAACAGGAGCATTTTCTAACCCAGAAAGGGTTCTAAACATAAAGACTTCACGAAATACACCACAGAGAAACTCACAGAAGTCTCAAGAAAGGCGGTGGCTCAAAAGCACCTTCCTCAATCAGCAGGATCCTATTGCCAGACAAGTCCCTTTTGCAATTAGAACACAAAATGTTAATTCCATTTGCACTGTCCTTTTTACTTGCATTCGCACCCTGGAACCCTGGAGGACAAAGCCCATTTGCCCAGGGTGGGCTGAGCAGCAGGGTCCCAAGGGAAGGGGAGGCAGCAGCCCCCATGGTGGGTAGGGGACAGTGCTTACAGGTGCTCCAGTAGGAACAGCCCCTCTAGGGAATGGCTCTTCACTGCCTGCAGCTCATTGTCCCTGAGGACTCTGCAATGACACAAAGGGACAATGTTACAGCAGCTGCTCAACAGGAGGAAATGGAACGTTCCTGGGAAAATTGCCTGCAGCAGCTTTCCTGAAGCCACTCTTGGGGTCACTGCAGGGATCATCCCCACTCGTGGCCAGCAGTCCCTTGCTCCTGGCTGCTGGAGCTGAGCGGAGCCTGATCCCTGGGGAGACAGACACGGGACGGTGCCGGGCCTGGGACACAGCTCACGGCATTTCTTGGCATCCTGGGAAGGCCTGGGGATTCACAGCCCTCCTTGCGGAGCAGCCTGACTTGGAATTCACTTGGGAACGAGGTCTGTGGTGCTGCTGCTCCAAACCCAGACAAAAGGATGGA
>NW_020961756.1:4129-5922 GCF_003031625.1 Empidonax traillii | reverse complement strand
TCTGGTGTCCCTGTGATGTCACCACTGTCCCTGGTGATGTCACTGGTGTCTCTATGATGTCAACCCTCTCCTTGTGAATTTTTCGATGTCCCAGTGACATCACAGCTCTCCCTTTGTTGTCAACATTCTCCTGTGATGTCACTGCTCCCCAATAATGCCACTGCTGTCACTGTGATATCATCACTGTCCCCAGCAGTGCTACCATGTCCCTGTGATGTCACCAGGCCACATTGATGTCACTGATATCCCTGTGACATCACTGCTGTCCGTCTGTTTTCACTCTGATGTCACTGGTCCCCAATGATGTCCCTGCTGTCTCTGTGATGTCACCACTGTCCCCTGTGATGTCACCAATTTCCTCGATGATGTCACTGATGTCTTTGTGATGTTGCCACTGTCCCCTGTGATGTCACCGATAGTCCTGTGGCATCACGACTGTCCCTTTGTTGTCAACAGTCCCCTATGAGGTCACTGGAACTCAATGATGTCACCACTATCCCCTGTGATGTCACCAGTGTCACCGATAATGTCACTGGTGTGACACCGTGATGTCACCCCTTGCCTTGTGAAATCACTGATCTCAGCTGTGATGTCACAGATGCCCCTGTTGATGTCACTGGTGTCTCTCTGGTGTCATCACTGTCCTCTGTGATGTCAACAATGTTCCCAATGATGTCACTGCTGTCTCTGTGATGTCATCACTATCCCCTGTGGCACCACCAGTGTCACCGATAATGTCACTGCTGTCTCTGTGATGTTACACCTGGCCTTGTGATGTCACCAATGTCCCCTGTGATGTCACCACTGTCCCTGTGACGTCACAGCTGTGCCTTTGTTGTCAACAGTCCCCTGTGACGTCACTGGTCCCCAATGATGTCACTGCTTTCTCGGGGATGTCACCACTGTCCCTAGGTGTGGCTCCATGTCCCCATGATGTCACTAACTTCTCTGTGACATCTGGGCTGTCTCTTTCTTGTGATCAGTCTCCTGTGATGTCACTTGCCGAGAATGATGTCACTGATGTTCCTGTGGTGTCACCACTGTCCCTGATGATGTCACTGGTTTCTCTATGATGTCAACCCTCTCCTTGTGAATTTACCGATGTCTCTGTGACATCACCGCTCTCCCTTTGCTGTCAACATTCTCCTGTGAAGTCACTGCTCCCCAATAATGTCACTGCCGTGGCTGTGATGTCACCACTGTCCCCAACAGTGCCACCATTTCCCTGTGATGTGACCGATGTCCCTGTGATGTCACCAGGCCGCATTGATGTCACTGATGTCCCTGTGACATCACTGCTGTCCCTCTGTTGTCACTCTGATGTCACTGGTCCCCAATGATGTCCCTGCTGTCTCTGTGATGTCACCACTGTCCCCTGTGATGTCACCATTGTCCTCAATGATGTCACTGGTGTCTCTGTGATGTCACCCCTGGCCTTGTGAAGTCACCGATGTCGGCTGTGATGTCACAGATGTCCCCGATGATGTCACTGCTGTCTCTGTGATGTCACCACTGTGCCAAGCCGTGGCACCATGTCCCAGTGAGTTCACCGATGTCCCTGTGACATCACGACTGTCCCTTTGTTGTCAACAGTCCCCTGTGACGTCACTGGTCCCAATGAGGTCATTGCAGTCTCTGTGATGTCACCACTGTCCCTTGTGGTGTCACCAATGTTTCTGATGATGTCACCGGTGTCTCTGTAATGTCACCCTTGTCCTTGTAAAGTCACCAATGTCCCCATTGATGTCACCGATGTCACTGTGATATCACAACTGTCCCTTTGTTTTCACCAG
>NW_020961756.1:0-1402 GCF_003031625.1 Empidonax traillii | reverse complement strand
ATCCCAGGTTTATGCAGCCCTGGTTCTGCCCCATTCTGCCCCCTGACACACCCCTTCAGGAACTGGGTTTGGTGTCTTTGGGACCCCTTCTTCCTCATCTTCATCTTCTTCACAGCACACACAATCCTGGGAGTTCCTAAAGAGTTCTGCCTAGAATGTCACTGTGTCTGGCTGATATCTTCTGGTCCAAGCCTTGGGATGTCTTTCTACAATTCTACCTTGAAAAGAAGACTAAAAATGGAGTTTAGAGGGATCGATATGGAATGGGGTAGTAGGGTTGGGTATGTGTAACTACTCTGTTAAGGGTAAGGGATATAATACAGCTACATTAAAATATATTCACTACACAACTAGTTCTAAAATCTACAAAAGTAAAAAACCCAAAAAGACCTGATATATTTGGGAGCTGCTTTTAAAATTTTCCTCCTCAGCTAAAATACAAAACAACTCCAATAAGTTGTTGAAGACATTAAGACATGAAGACAAAAAAAAAAAAAAAGAAAAATAATTTGTTTGTCTTTATTTTAATGAGCCCCACGGTGCGTTTAGAGACAAGTCCATCATCCTGAGGTACTGAGAGAAGATTGAAGAAGTTGCTGAAGAAGTCAGAAGCCAAACCCCAGATCCTGATGTGTCCACACATCTCTGCCTGGGTGTGGGTGTGAACTGACTGTGGTGTGAGTGTTGCTATTGGGAATCTATAATTCAGTCCCTGTTCAATTGTAGTAAATGCTACTGAATCCCTGTTAAAAGGGAATGTTGAAAATGTTGAAAGTTGGTAAATGATTAGGTGCTACTAATCTCTTTTGCCCCCTTTACTTTGTGTCCAAATCCTTTGCACCCTGACCCTTTTCCATCCCAAGGCTCTGTAGAAATCATTCCCTGTCATAGAAAAATTATATTTTTGTGACTTCCACTTTAATATTTTCCTCATTAGCTAAACTACAAAGCAACTCCAATTAGCTGTTGAAATCTTGAAGACATAAAGACAATTAAAAGGAGGGAAATAATTTGTTTTTCTCTATTTTAATGAGCCCCACAGTGTGTTCAGAGACAAGTCCATCATCCTGAGGTACTGAGAGAAAATTTAAGAAGCTGCTCAGGAAGTCAGAAGCCAAACTGCCAGTGCCTTGAAGCATTGCTGGGCCCCACTGAGGGCAGGCACTGCCAAAGCCTCCCCAGGGACTCCTGAGAGCAGATCCCTGCAGGCCAGGAGTGCAGGCAGACAAAGGAAAGTGTCTTGTGGTGGCCTGAGGGGCAGAGGCAGCTGCCAGAGCCAAGGGCACAAAGGCCTGGGTGCCTTTGGGCCTTGCAGCCCTGCCAGAGCCCTTGGCCATCTGTGCTGCAGGCTGTGCTCCCCTGGCCCTGCTGCTCCTCTGGCCTTGCAGGCTGCACACACCCC
>NW_020961755.1:2741-5922 GCF_003031625.1 Empidonax traillii | reverse complement strand
CAGCGGCATTTGGGATTTGGCTGCTGCTCTGAAGCCGGGCGGGGCTGGGCGATGGGGGGTGCTGTGCTCGGGGACCGGGATCGCTCCGGAGTGATGAAAGCTGAGCGCTGCCTGCGCTGCTGTGAGCGGGATTAGATCGCTTCTTTGTGGAGTATAATGTGGGAAAAGCATTTGCTGTTAGGAATCCAGGCTGGTTTTGCGGGCTGCTCTCCCCATTCACCCACCATCGAGGGGTGGGGGAGTGCAAAGAGGGTCGTGTTTCCTTGCCAGGCTTTCCACACCTTTCCCAGTGCAGCGATGGGTGGAAGGGTGAAGCTCTTGGTGCCCTGAGGATGGACTTGGCTCTGCACCCCCTGCATGGCTCAGTGGGCTGGGGGATGAGCCACAGTTCCCATCCCCTGCTCTGTGGTAGAGGTCATACAGCCATCCAGGCTTAAGTCAGCATTTTCCTACAGGAACACAGGTGCCTGGCAGAGGGGGACAATCCTCACCCCTCTGTGTTCCCTGCCAGGGGCTGTGACACAGCCAAGGGGAGGTGTGCCAGTGCTCAGGGGAGAACACAGAAATAAGGTCACTTGTTTCTGTTTGGAAAAAAAACAACAAAACAAGTAATCCTGCTTCTGGCTCGCTGGGGGTGGTTGGATGCTGCTGGACAGCTTGGGAAATGGATGGAATAACAGTTTTCCTTCCGCTTCTCCAAGAGCTTACCATGGAGGATGGCACACCCTTCCTGCAGATGTTACTGCAGATCCCACCTAAATCTGGAGCTTTAAATACCAAGCCCCCCCAGCCTGGTGCCCAGGGATGGTCCCCACCTGGGGGCTGAGCTGGGCTGTCTTGCCCTGTGCTGCCCGGGCACCTCCCCACGGGACGGGCTGTGCAGGGGAGGTGGGGACACCCTGGGGGGGGCACTGGGGGCAGCGTGGACTGCTCTGAGCTCAGAAGGGCCTGAAGTTCCCTGAGGTGCTCCCTGCACCATCCCAGCACTGTGTCCCAGGGGTGTTTGCAGGGAGATGTCAGCCCACATCACCATCCCCAAACCACCGTCCCCAGAGAACGCTTTGTGCCCTCTCGGGTTAATCTGCAAAGGTCATGAGTGACACTGGCATGTGACTGGAAGGACAGAGGCCTTTTGGGGGCTTTTCTTTAAAAATAGAAGGGCTGAGCCAAGCCCCATCCCTTGCTCTGGCACCTCTAGAGCTCTGAGGTGTAATCACACGAGTGCTGAGCAGTCCATGGGCTCCTTCCCCCTGCCCTGGGTGTGTGGCTGCAGCAGGGCTGGGTGCCCATCGCTTCTAGGGGGCTGCAGGAACAGCTGTGTTCAGCAGGATGGCATCCTGCAGCCCCCTGCTCCTAGAGCTTGGCCCCAGAGCAGAGCCCCCAGCCCTCCCTGGGGAGCAGATGGGGTGACAGGGGCTGTGCTGTCCCCCAGGGCTCATCCACAGCTGAGGGATGGCCCAGGTGGTGCCGTGGGACTCACTGGGTGTCCCTGGGCTGGGAGAGCTGGGGGGGTTCAGCTGGAGAAGAGAAGGATCCAGGGAGACCTGAGAGCCCCTGGCAGGGCCTAAAGGGGCTCCAGGAGAGCTGGAGAGGGACTGGGGACAAGGGATGGAGGGACAGCACACAGGGAATGGCTTCCCACTGCCAGAGGGCAGGGACAGATGGGATATTGGGAGGAATTCCTGGCTGGGAGGATGGGCAGGCCCTGGCACAGGTTGTCCAGAGAAGCTGTGGCTGCCCCTGGATCCCTGGAAGTGTCCAAGGCCAGGTTGGACGGGGCTTGGAGCCACCTGGGCTGGTGGAAGGTGTCCCTGCCCATGGCAGGGGGTTGGACTAGATGGGCTTTCAGGTCCTTTCCAACCCAGACTATTCCAGCATTCTGTGAGTCAGCAATTACTGGCCACAGCTCGCCCAGGAGGGTGCTGCTTTCTTCCCAGCCAGGTCACCAGTCCTGGTCTTCTTGGAAGGCTTTGACATAGAGGAGAAGGCAGGGAGCCATGGAGAGGGAATGTGAAAGGTCAGTGTTCACTTCACAAGGCTTTTGTTGGGTCCCAGGTGAAACCAGGCACTTGCATTTAAATGAATATGTATTTTGAGACATTAAACCCAGAGGCAAAATAAAGGCCTTGCTGAGATGACAAACACATTGCTCCAGTGCCTGTTCCCCATATCAGTCCAGCAGCCTTTGGGAGTAAAACCACATCAGCCAAAGCAGTTTTTCTTCCTTTCCTTTTCCACAAACCACAGCCCGCTGTAAATACTCAGTTTGGACCTGAGTGGCTGAAACCTTAAATGAGAAAAGAACTGGTGGATTTGTAGGGTCTGTGTGTGATGCCCGGGAGAACAATCCATTCTGCAGTTCCAGGTCAGCTTCTCTTTCAATTTAAAACCCTAGAAAAGAGAGAAAAATCTGCTTAGAGAGAGGGGAACAAACAAGTTGGCTCTGGGTGACCCAGGAAACAAAGTGGGAATTTTTTGGTTTGGGTTTTGAGGGGTGGTTTTAGTCCTTGGTGCATCCCATCCCAAAGCCCTGTCCAGGACTCCCTGGACCCCTCGATGGAGTGGGTGGACTGTCCCCAGGGCTGGACTGCAGCAGTGGCAGCCCTGGCTCTGTGATGCCAGGAGCTGCAGGTGGCAGGAGCCTGAGCTGGCATCTTCAGCACCAGGAGCTGGCATCTTCGGTGCTTTTGGCTGGCCGTGGGCACTGGGCTGGTCTCAGGGTGGTTTGGGCGATCAGGGAGATGGGAGGTGATCTGTGACCTGTCACTTTGGGGGCACTGCTCCCAGCAGGAGCTCCAGCCTCTGCCCACTGAGGCGGCACAGCACAGGGCCGGGCACAGGGAGGCACTGGGCGGGTCCTGTGCCAAGCAGGGCGGGATTTTGGAGGGCTGGGCACCAGAAAACACCAGTTAGAGACTCTGCCGTCATTCCAGGTTCTCCTCTGAGTGTGCTCCTGTCTCAGACTTGTGATGAATGAAACACAGGCTCTCTGCAGTCGACACCCAGCTGCTCAACAAGCCTGTGGAGTGTTTGGTGGAGGAGCTGGGCTGTGATCAGACCTGGTGGAGGAGCTGGGCTGTGATCAGACCTGGTGGAGGAGCTGGGCTGTGATCAGACCTGGTGGAGGAGCTGGGCTGTGATCAGACCTGGTGGAGGAGCTGGGCTGTGATCAGACCTGGTG
>NW_020961755.1:0-2395 GCF_003031625.1 Empidonax traillii | reverse complement strand
CTGGGCTGTGATCAGACCTGGTGGAGGAGCTGGGCTGTGATCAGACCTGGTGGAGGAGCTGGGCTGTGATCAGACCTGGTGGAGGAGCTGGGCTGTGATCAGACCTGGTGGAGGAGCTGGGCTGTGATCAGACCTGGTGGAGGAGCTGGGCTGTGATCAGACCTGCTGCATCTCTGCTCAGCTCCTGGCCCAGGCTGGCACTGGGAACGCTCAGCTCCCAGCTGGGCAGAGGGAATGCTGTGCTGGAGCCCCTGCCTGCCCCTCTGCCATGGGACTGGCTGTGCTGATACATCCCTGCAGGAATGTGGAGGGGGTGCTGGGGACAGGGTCCCCTTCTAAAGGTCTGTCCATTTTCCATGTCCCAGTGCTGTCTGTCAGTGCTTGCATGAGCTGCCCAGCTCTCCTCTCTCTCTCACCTGTGCTCCCTGTGTGGTGCCCCGTGTGTTACTGCTAAAATAACGTGGTTGTGGTGCAGATTTCCCCCTGCAGAGCTGGTGTCTGGGCCTCATCTGCTGCTGGAGGCACCGTCACGTTTATTGGGAAGTTTCTGCTCCCTGCCCCTCTATAAGTGGGGACCATTTTTTACTTAAAAGGGCTCTCTGCCTCTCCCTGGAAATCACCCCCTGGGATGATGAACCCTCTTGCAGCCCGGTGCTGTCTGTGATTATAAAATCCAAGTCCTCGTTGTTAATATTCAGGGAGCAACGCCACATCTCCCAGGACAAATATCTTCCCGTGGCTGGGTAAATCAGAGTTCATTATCATGTTAATCTGACTGATTGCAGTCTCCCAGAAGGATTCCACATATGGTCATTCTTGTAGCACAAATAAAAGCTGGTTTGCCTCAATCACGGGGCTCGAGCTCCTCTCTTGGTGCCTGATGGTCTTTATTATTGAGGTGCAACTCCAGGAGATGGAAATATTAATTGTTAAATTGTTTTTGATCCTGCTCTTGGTTTTGAGCACCTGCCTTGTGTTTGGAGTTGGGATTTTCCCTTATTTTTGTTGTTTTGTTTCAGCTCTGGTTTTAAATTTGTGAAGGCTCCATTTGGGAGCCTGCAGGAACCTGTGTCTTTTGTGGGCAATAATTTTGGGGAAGCTGTAATCCTTGGCACTGCTCCTGGTGGAGGGCTTGTGTGCAGGGGACCCCTCTCATGGGGTTTTAGCTCTGTGCTCAGGGGTCTGACTGATGCTGGTGCCCAGGGCTCGCACCGAATTATTCCATCCCTTTTTGCGACACAAAAACAAGGGTTTGAGGACACTTGACACTTGTGGAGTACAAACAAATTACAGGGCTCACCCCCTCTCCTGGGTGTGCTGGGATGCTCAGCATGCCCCCAGCCCCGGGATGCAGCACTGGGGTGGTTGGGCCAGCACAGCCACAGGGACCCCCCGAGGCAGGTTTGGGGATTGTGTCAGTGGGAGCTGCTGTGTTCCCCCCACTGCCAGGGCCAGAGAGGGCAGAGGCAGAGCTGGACTGTGGCATTGCTGGGCATCATTGCATCCCTCACCCCCGTGCTGCTTCCAGCGCCGCACTTGGCTTTCATGAGAAGTGAATTTTTGATGAAGCATTTATAGTTCCCTTTCTTCCCTCCCCTGAGCCCTGTGCTGCATCTGCTGCTGGAGGGAAGGGAAGGGCTCGGCAGGAGCGCTGCCAAGAGAGTGCTGGTGCTCTGGGTGCCAGTGGCACACACAGATTTCTGTTTGTGTTTGGGTGGGTTTGTATGCTTGGCTGGGTGTGCAGGGCTCGTTCCCGCAGGTTAGGGAAGAGGATGCTGCTTCCACAGGGCAGTTCCTCACGGGACTCCACGAGCCCCTATCCTGAGGGGTGTCCCCGACACCTCTGCAGCTCTTCAAGGGCTACAGGGGTGGAAACAGGAGGGTGCTGAGCCTGTCTTGCCTCTCACAGCTCACCGTGGCTGTCCTGTCTTCTGCAAAGAGTTGAGGGTTTCCCAACTCCCAGCTTTGCTCCACGGGGAGATGCTGGACCAGGCTGGCAGCTCTGGGATCCCGTGGCAATATGGAACTCTGGTCTATGGAATGGTTTCCACCTTGCACAGGTACTGGAGGAGTCAACAGCCAGTGGGACCCCCAGGTACAAATGCAAAAGCTCAGGTACAGCAGTACTTGACCCCAACCCTGTGGCACAGAATCACTGAGGTTGGAAAATACATCTGAGATCATCAGGTCCAACCTTTCCCCAGCACTGCCAAAGCCACCACTCACCCATGTCCTCAAGTGCCACATCCACAGGGCTTTTAAATCCCCCCAGGGATGGGGACTACACCACTGCCCTGAGCAGCTGGGCCAGGGCTGGACAGTTTTCCCAATTTCCAACCTGGCATAATTTGAGGTCATTTCCTCTCATCCTGTCCCTTGTTCCCTGGGAGCAGAG
>NW_020961754.1:7575-9196 GCF_003031625.1 Empidonax traillii | reverse complement strand
CCACTGTCCCTCTGATCTCACCGACATCCTCAATGATATCACTGCTGTCCCTGTGATATCACCACTGTCCCCAGTGATGTCACTGGTCTTCTGTGATGTCACTGCTGTCCTCAAGGGTTGTCCCTGTGTCCCCAATGATGTCACTGCTGTCCCTGTGATGTCATCGCTTTCCCAAGTGATAGCACCATGTCCCCAGTGATGTCACTGATGTCCCTGTGATGTCAACAGTCTCCAGTGATGTCACTGCTGTCCCCACGGGTGTCACCACTGTGTCCTGTGATGTCACTGCTGTCCCCAGGGGTGGTCCCTGTGTCCCCAATGATGTCATCACTTCCCTGAGGTGTCACTAGTCTCCAATGTTGTCACCAATGTCCCTCTGATGTCACCACTATCCCCTGTGATGTCACTGGTGACACTGATAATGTCTCTGGTGTCTCTGTGGTGTCATCACTGTCCCCTGTGATGACAAGAATGTCCCCAATGATGTCCTGCTTTCTCTGTGATGTCACCACTGTGTCGAGCCATGACATCATGTCCCCGTCATGTCACTGATGCAGTGATGTCCCTGTGACATCACGGCTGTCCCTTTGTTGTCAGCAGTCCTATGTGATGTCACTGATCCCCAGTGATGTCACCCATCTCCCTGTGATGTCACCACTGTCCCCTGTGATGTCAACAATAATCTTGATGATGTCACTGGCGTCACTGTGATGTCACCCCTGGCCTTGTGAAGTCACTGGAGTCCCCTGTGATGTCACCAATGCCCCTGTGACATCACGGCTGTCCCTTTGTTGTCAACAGTCCCCTGTGACATCACTGGTCCCAATAAGGTCATTGCAGTCTCTGTGATGTCACCACTGTCCTTTGTGGTATCACCAATGTTTCTGATTATGTCACTGCTGCCTTTGTAATGTCACTCTTGTCCTTGTAAAGTCACCAATGTCCCCATTGATGTCACCAATGTCATTGTGACATCACGACTGTCCCTTTGTTTTCACCAGTTCCCTCTGATGTCACTGGTCCCCAGTAATGTCATGGATGTCCCTGTGATGTCACCAATGTCACCAATGATGTCACTGATGTCTCTGTGATGTCACACCTGGCCTTATGCAGTCGCTGATGTCCCCTCTGATGTCATCAATGTCCCTGTGCCATCAAAGCTTTCCCATTATTGTCGCCAGTGCCATGTGATGTCACTAATGTCTCTGATGATGTCACTTATGTCCCTGTGATGTCACAAGATGCCTTTGACTTCACTGATATCTCTGTGACATCATGGGTGTCCCTTTGTTTTCACCAGTCCCCTGTTGTCGTGGTTTTGCCCACCAGCCAGCCCCTGGGGCTGAGGATGGTTTTGTCCGGGTGAATTTCCAGAGAAAAAAGCCAATCAAAACTTTAGTAACGCCTTTGCTAATTACATATTTAAGAAAACGGTTGGTGGCGCAGTTGAAATTAGGAGCAGTTGAAATTGGTGGCAGTTGAAATTAGGGAGCCATGTAGGGAGAGAGAGGCAGGCCCCAGGTGGGGGCCAGGCCTCCCTCCTCCCCCGGCCCTGGGCCAGGGGCAGGTGTGGCACTGAAGCCCCTTCTCTCTTGTAAGAGAGTAAAGGAAAAAAACTTTA
>NW_020961754.1:3283-4692 GCF_003031625.1 Empidonax traillii | reverse complement strand
CCCTGCAGCTCCTTGCCCTGCTCCCAAGGGCTCTGGGGGTGCTTCATGCTCAGGCCTTGGGCTTTAGAGCTCAGGGTGGGGATTGGGCAGAACTTTGGCAGGTTTGTTGTTCTGCTGGCAGGGTCTGGTTCATGATGAGGGGAAGAGCTTTTTGGGCTGGGTCAGGATTAAAGCTTGGCTTTTCATACTACCAATGCAGGTTTCGGATTGGGGTGGGCATTGGAGGAGAAATAAGAGTCTGGAGCTCTGGGTTAGGATTTCTTTTCTGGCTTGGAATTAGATCAGTGGATTCCTTTCAATGGGAGGGGCAGCACTTTTGGGGAGTGTAGAGGTTACAAATAGAGTAAAGGTCCATCAGGAATGTTTGCACAGTCATTGTTTCAGCACTCTCAACATTCCCTGAAACTGTTTTTATCTTATAAAAATCTTTCATATTTGTTCGCCATCTCCTTTTCCCTCACCCAAACATCCCATCCAGTTTTTCCCAGTTTTCCTGACCTCCTCAAAACCTTTCATCTGGATGGGTTCACCTTTATGATGACCCTCCTGACCCCTGAGCATCTGCCTGCCCTCCTTGGCCAGTCCGTTCCTGGGGACAGCCCTGGCAGCCCAGCCCCCAAGGGCACAGGATGTGCTGCTGTGCTGGAGAGGACCCTCCTCAGCCTGTGCAGCGGGGCTAGAGGTGGGGGATTCCCTGCCCCTCCCCAGCTGGGCCCTTCCTGCCTCTCACACTTGGGCACTGGAGCTGCCCTGGGGCATCTCTGGGGCTGTGGCCACCCCTGGGACTGCTCTGGGAGGTCATGGCCTGAAGATATGAAGGTGGATTTTGGGAGAGTGGAAACCCCTGCAGAATAGAACTCTTGGTAATTGCTCAGGGCTTCCTGTTCAACATTTCAAGGGTTATTTATTTTTATTTTTAAAATTTTAAGTAATTTTTTCATACTTTTGTTCACTGAAAAACCAAACCCATATTCTATGACCTGATTCACTCACTGTATGAACAGCTTTGTGCAGCTACTTATCAAAATAAATTTCCTACCAATGTTTCAAATGGAGAAATATTTCTCAGAGGAGCTCCTGAACGTTTTGAACATATTTCATATCTCTAATTTTGCCTCTTTTTCCCCTCAGCCCTGTGGGGTGCCACCTGCTCTGCCCTGTCTGAGATGCCCCACGGCCTGAGGGATGGACAAGGCAATTGTGATTATTCTTGGCTGGTGTGTGACCTCTGTCCTGGGGCAGCTTTCCCAGGGTGTGCAGCACATGGAACAGACCAGACCCTGCTCTGCTGCTCCTTCCCATCCCTCCCAGGAGGGCTGGTTTTGTGAGGAGCCTGCAGAGCCCCCACCCTGCCCACTCCCACCCTGCAGCTCAACCCTGGGCTTTTCCCTCCCTGGCACTGCCCAGTG
>NW_020961754.1:0-1187 GCF_003031625.1 Empidonax traillii | reverse complement strand
GTTTCTACATTTTCTTCACAAGTCCATTTCTGATAGGACTTTTTCCATTATATACATTGCAGGTCCATTGCAACAAATAACTTGCTGCACAAATTTTTATTTAGTTTAAATGCACAAAGATCAAGATTCCTGATTGGTAGATTTTGTGGGTCAAATAAAAGAGAGAGTGAATTATATATGGGATAAAGAGCAAAATTTCAGTGTTCATGACGAGAACAGAGAGAAAAAACTGGAAAGCCCCCAACGCCCACCAATCTCAAAAGCTTTAGAAGGCAGGCTGGGCCCAAAATGTGCTACCCAGTGAGTGTTCTGCAGAAGAAAAGATGCAGTTTTTGGCTTCAGAAAAGCATCCAGGCACCTCCCCTTGCTCTGCCAACCCCCTGGGCCTGCTCTGGGCCCTGCAGGTCCTTGCCCTGCTCCCAAGGGCTCTGGGGGTGCTTCATGCTCAGGCCTTGGGCTTTAGAGCTCAGGGTGGGGATTGGGCAGAACTTTGGCAGGTTTGTTGTTCTGCTGGCAGGGTCTGGGTCATGATAAGGGGAAGAGCTTTTTTGGTCTGGGTCAGGATTAAAGATTGGCTTTTCATACTGGTATTACAGGTTTGGAACTAGGGTGGACACTGGTGTACAAAGAAAGAATCTGGAGTTCTGTGTTTGGAGAGCAATGGAGTCCTTTCCCTGGGAGGGTCATCACTTCTAAGTTGGGGCTTGACATCAGAGAGTGTAAAGGTGCATCCGGAGTGTTTGCACAGTCAGTGTTTCAGCCCCCTCAGCATTCCCTGAAGCTGGTTTTACCTCATCAAAATCTTTCCTCTTTGTTGGCCAAGCCCCCCTTTTCTTCCCCAAATATCCAATCCTTTTTGTCCAAGTTCCTCCTGATCTCCCTCACACTTCCATCTGGTTGGCCTCAGCTTTGTGATGGCAGCTCTGAAGCACTCCCAGCATGTCCCTGGGAACAGCAGGGCAAGACTGGATTTCCAAATCAGGCTGGGAATGCCAAGAGCAGGAGTGTCCTGGGGTCACTGCAGGAGAGTTCCAGCCCTGCAGCAAGGGCACAGAAGAAGTGACCCAGTCCATGCAGTGGCCTCAGAAGATCCCACAGCATCCTGGAGATGCTGTCAGGGAGGCCAGCTCTGCTTCACAAGTTCCCAGTGCCTGTCCCTGCCTGTGCTCAAAGGGCTCCCACCCCCA
>NW_020961753.1:4596-5923 GCF_003031625.1 Empidonax traillii | reverse complement strand
AAAAACCAACCCCAGAGCAACTCAGGAGAGGCGTAAAAAAATAAAATAACATAAAATAAAATAAAATAAAATAAAATAAAATAAAATAAAATAAAATAAAATAAAATAAAATAAAATAAAATAAAATAAAATAAAATAAAATATTGAGAGGCTGCGGATGAAAATCCACAGGGAATCAAAAGAACCCCCCCCAGACTCACCCAGCTCCTCCTGCAGCTCCGCTGGGGAAGCACAGAGGGAGAAATTCCGTGAGAATCCCCCCCGGGAACGGCCCCGAATTCCCGGGATGGGGAAGGTCCCGCCACTCACCCAGCTCTCTGTCCCGCTCCTCTGCAGGAAACAGCCAGAAGGAACCTCATTTTAATCATTCTAATCATTTTATTCTGATATTTTAATCGTTATCTAATAATAATTAAATAATAATTACTATATATTATATATTACACATCTTTATTACATTTATTATATTTATTATATGCTGCCTTATCACAATATTTACATACAATATTTATCATAATGTACATATTATAAATAGTAACATACTAAAATTAGAATTTTCATTAGAACTTTATTTATCATAAATTTATAATAGTAATGTATTTTTAATAATATATTTTATATATGTATTTTAATATAATATATATATATGTATTTTAATATAATACATATATACTGTAATAGGTATAGAAATAGTATAATAAATACATCATTAAGGCAATAAATTAATATATGGAAATATGAACTCCATTAATAAATACACCAGAGGATGTACAGTAAGTAAAATATTTAATATAGGAAACCTACTAATATATTAATAAAAATAAACTGTGAAAGGGAATAATATATCATATAATCATATATAAAATATCCATTTATTTTACATTTATTTTACACTTATTTTGCCCTTATTTTTCCCACTTATTTTGCATTTATTTTACCTTAATTTACCCCTTTATTTTTGTTAATTACTGGTGTATAAACCCCACCAATCTGCAACCAAACCCCACCCCCAGAACATTTACCCAGAGCCGCCTCCAGCTCGGCTGGGAGGGAAGAACCCAAAACTCCTCAGTTTGGTGGATTTTCCCCCCAAAATTCCCGGATTCCAGGGGGGGGTTTGGGGAGGGGGAGGGGACACACGCACCGATCCTGGCGTCTCGTTGTCCTGGAATGGGGAGGGGAGGGGGAAAAAAAAAGGGGAAAATTCAAATTATCCCCAGGAATTCCCTCCTCCCTGTCCCTCCCCCCCAGGAGAATCCACAGTTTGGGGTTTGGGGTTGGGGGAATCCCCGGGTTTTCCATCCCAAATCCCGAATTCCCAAGGAAA
>NW_020961753.1:0-2291 GCF_003031625.1 Empidonax traillii | reverse complement strand
AGGGGGTTTGGGCCTCAAAAACGGGGTTTGGAACCCTAAAAATGGGGGTTTGGGCCTCAAAAATGGGGTTTGGGACCCTAAAAATGGGGGTTTGGGCCTCAAAAATGGGGTTTGGGACCCTAAAAATGGGGGTTTGGGCCTCAAAAATGGGGTTTGGGACCCTAAAAATGGGAGTGGGTTACTCACCCAGCCGCTCCTTCAGGCGCCCTGGGGGAGGCAGAGAGAGATTAATTCAAATTAAAAGCACCAAATTGATCGACATCACTCGATTTGTGGACAGTTTTATCATTAATGTGGTATTTAATAATACAAATAACACATAAATTAAATTTCTTACTTACTGATCTCGGCTTCGTTTTCCCCTGGAAGGAGGAAAGAGACGGAAATAAAAAAATTACTTTGACAAGACCTAAAGGGTGAAATGGTTCTAAATTAAAGAAACACACAAAAATAAAATATGAAGATATTAACAAATAAATAAAATAAATTAAATAAAGATAAATAAAAGGGGGGAACACTCACGGATTTGGGTGTCTCGGGCCTCTGCAATCAGCAAAAAGGAAAGGAATTATATTTTGGGGGAAACGCAGTTTAACCCCATTATTTTACAATCCCTGATTTTTCAAGCCCCCATTTCACAACCCCCCTTTGTATCCGGGTGTTTAATCGAGATATTTATGCAATACATCCATATTTATCTGTATTTCAGCCTCTGGGCTCAACTAAAACCCGAATTTCCCCCCTTTAAAACCCCTCTGAGGGAGGGAAATGCTCACCCAGCTCAGCCTCGTGTTCCCCTGGGAGAGAGAAAAGAGGGAAAACGGGAATTTCCCGACGTTCCTCGTTGGTTGTTTTGGGGGAAAAATGGGGGAAAAATGGGATTGGGAGATAAATCCGGGCACTTACGGAGCTTTTTATTGCAGCACTCTGGGGAAAAAAAGGGGGAAAATCTGGTTATTTGGGTTATTACAGCAATAAAATAATGATTATAAATAGGATTATTGGGGTCACTAATAACTTTTATTTAGTGTAAATAATTAAAGCCGGGATTAGCAGCATCAACTCACCGACATCTGCCGTGAGCTCCCCTGAAAATGAGGGGGGAAAAGGTGGATTTTAGGGGCAAATCTCCCTTTTCCTGCCGCCCCGGGGGTGGGGGAAGGTCGGAGATTTCCAGGAATTCCCTCCCCAGGAATTCTTCCCGGGAATTTTTAGGGATGGAAAAGCCCCGAACTCACCGATTTTCGTGTGTCTCTCGCCTGGAAAAAAAACGAGGGGGGGGAAAAAAAAACCCAGAAACATCCCGATTTTGGGGGGGGGTGGGTTATTTCCTGAGGTTTGGGAATCATTTTGGGGATAAAGGGATTAAAAACCGCCCGGGGGGGGGGCAGGACGGGACTCACCGAGTTCCACCGTGAAAAGTCCTGGAAAAACCGGGAAATCCCGTTAATTCCTGGCGGATTATCCGCCCCCCCCCATCCCTCCCCTTTCCCAGCTCTTCCCACGGGATTCGCCCCCTTTTTTTTTCCCCCCCTGGAATTCGGGTTCGGCCCCGGGGGGTTGTTCCTCCTCAGGGCCCCCCGGATTTTTTGGGATCCGGGAATTCCAGGGAATTCCGGGCACTCACGGATGGTGGAGTCGCACTTGGCTGCAGGGGGGGAGAGAGCAGAGCTGGGATTCAGACACGGGAATCGCAGCAAAATTCCCATTTTTTTTTTTTGGGGGGGGGGGGGGGGGGGCTCCTTCCCAAACACTCACCCAGCTCGGAGCGGAGCTTCCCTGGAAAACCAGAGGGATAAAAAAGGGAGTGAATTCCAACCGACCCAAACAGAAGGGTGGGATCAGTTCTGGCTGGGAATGGCCAGAAACCCCCCCCACAAAAAATTCCAGCCAGAGGGGTGGTGGGAGCATTCCCAGATTTTGGGGAACCCCCCTATCCCCCCCAATCCAAGGGGTGGAGGCACTTACGGAGCCCGGAGTCGCGCTCGGCTGGGGATGGGGAGAGAGAGAGAGAAAGAAATGAAAAAAACCACCAAAATCAGCATTTTTGGGGTGATTTGGGGGTGATTTTTTCACACTTCTGTCCCTGATTTAACCCAAAAAACCAAACCCCCCCCCCCCGGCTGGAACTCACCCACCAGCGCCGTGAGTCTCCCTGCAGGGCGAGGAACAGGGGGGGTTAATGAAGGAAAAGACACAAATCCACCCCAAAATCGGGGCTTTTGGCCCCAAAATCGGGGGTTTTGGCCCCAAAATCGGGGGGTTTGGCCCCAAAATGAGGAGCAGCACTC
>NW_020961752.1:0-5925 GCF_003031625.1 Empidonax traillii | reverse complement strand
AATCAATCACTTGTAATAATACCCAATAGGAGGTTTACCACATGTTATATCAATTTTTATGTCCCACACAAATAGCTGCAGCCATTACTTTGGATTTTTATTTTCTGAAGGGAATTAGGAATTCACTGGTACCTTCTGCTCCTCTCGTGCTGCCTTGGAAAGAACACAATTTAAAGGTGTTTGGAGTCTTTTTTTACCCTCTAATGAAGGCGGCACATTAATAAAATACCAGTCCAGAATATTCATTATACGAAGCAAAAAGCTGATTTGTGTGTGAGTTAATGAGCCCAGAATCAAACAACAGCACAGCATCAAGTAAATGAAACGGGGTTTTAAAAGAAATATAAAAATAAAATCGCATTTAAACTTACTGTTCTCTTCCTACCCTACATATTCTGTTACTTTTTATATGCACTGAAGTTTTTGATACTTTCAGTGAGTTAATTCCTTCTCTTATTTGCTGCTACTTAGTCTTGTGTTGAAAGGAATTTGTTCTAACCAGGCAGGATAAGCAGAAAGCAGGAACAGCGTTTGACAGGCCCACTCCTTGGGCACAGGGATGAAGCTGATCCCTCCTGAGGTCAGGGCACAGCTCAGAGGCACAGGATGGACAGGGAGGAGTAAAGAAAACAGGGTCCAAGTGTTACCATCAGAGACAAACCAAGCCTGGGCATCTGCTGCTAATTCTGCCAAGGCACTGCTGGTGAGAGGAGAAGGAATCAGCACAGGGGAAAGAGCAGGAAAACCAGAATAGGAAATAAACAGGAAGAAAATGGCAAAGCTGGGTTCTTTTCTCCTCCCAGTTCAAGCTGCCAAAGGGATGAAAGGCTTTCAGGCTGCCCTTGTGATGTTGTCCAAGCCACCAGTGACTGCAGGAGTGCTGAGTTTAGCACCTCCCCACCCACCAGAGCCCCTGTTCTCCCACCCCATGCCCTGTTCAAGCCACTAAACAGGGCAGAATAAAGTGACTCCATGAAATCTCTGCCCCTTTTAGGCAGAAAGGACCCCCTGAAGGCTGATTCCATTTGTGATGTCACGGCTGTACATCCCAGATGGGCATTGCTGAGTCCAACAGGGAGCAGAGCAGACAGCAATAGCACAGAGATCTGCAGTGAGGGTGGAATCTTCACCAAGACTTCACCTTAATTCCAAGCCTGAACTTAATTCCAATTCCAGAACTCCCAGTGATCAGTGCACACAAAGCCCTCAAACCCACCCCCAGCACTCTGCTCCACCTCAGCAAGTCCAAGAGCAAAGACTGAGGTTGGAGCTGTGACTGAAACAACAAAAGGTTTTCCACTTGGAATGTTTCAGAAGGGTCCTCAAAGCCCCACTGTAGGTAAACCTATTTTCTCTGTGACAACTGGCGTAAATTTAAAAGAGCTTTTTATCTCCTTCGGTGCTTAAAGCATCATTTGATCCAAATTCCCCTGGCATTTCCCCCTTCCCCAGCGAGGTTTTAGAGGGTCTGACTGCAGTGGAACCAGCACTGAACCAAGAGCGTGGCTGAAAAATGGTGGTTCAGACTCTGCTCTCAAAAATTAATGAACAATGTCCCCATAAATACACAATCTATGCAGAACGACACTGGATGGTTATTTTCCTCCTCTCACTCTGCACACTCTCACGCTAATTTACATAGTATGATAAATTATTTAGAAATCCATTTCAACTACAGAAAATCCAGTTTGCCCATTACTTATAAAAAACCATTACAGCTACTTAAGTTTCCTATTACAGCCAATTTAATTTATTACAAAACAGCAAGTCCATAAGATTTTGATCTATCAGAGGTACCAAGAGATAATGGAACACTAGAGGATATTATGACCATGAAACATGAAGAAGAAGGGAAAGAAGTCATTTCCATTTATAGTGGAAAGTAAACATTTGAGATAATAAACTGGCCAACCTAACCAGGATTAGAATTAGAAATGGAACAGAAGAAGAAGAAGAAGAAGAAGATGAGGGATTCCATTTTTAAGGGCTTATTGGTTATTTATGGATATGCTACAACTACAAGCTATAAAAGGAAGAAAAACAATCTTGTGATAAAAGCTGCTTATTGGAACTAAATCTGAATTCTGATTCTGACTGTTCTGATATGAGGCTGTGTAAGTTTGTTCAGCTGCCTGTGCTAAAACTCCCCAGCCATAAAATGGGAACGATATTTCTTTCTCTACCCAACTTTATTTCTCTGGCCCGTTTGCATCAGCACAGAGGCAAGGGCTGATTTCCACCACAACAAAATGAGGAGTCCCCAGAGCTCTGAGGAGAATTTCGCACCTCTCTTTGCACCTCTGTGAATCCCTCATTAATTCCTTCCAGCAATCAGCACGTGACAATTTACCTCGCTTTCTTTCCAGCGTTTTTAAAACCCTCTGAGTCTGAAAATTTTAAAAGTTTTACATTTTTTTTTCTTCAAGTCGGTCTCTTTGGAGAGCTTTTGATTTTGTTGGTTTTTTATTTAAATTCTCAAATAATTCCACCAGGCAAAGATGTGGCGTTTCCAAACTGGTGCCGGGGGTGGCTCCGTGGCAAAGGTTTTCTCACCAGTGGGACAAGACAACCTTTCCAAAGGTGAAGGGGTTAAATGCTGCTCAAACTGCAGCAGGTTTTCTTCTCCCCTGATTTTCTGGGCAACGTTTTTCGAGTCCCAGATTTTATTTAATTTTGCTGCCCCTCCTCCATCAGATTTTTTGGAGATTTCTCTTTGTGTACACACTTGGCTCACCTTGAGAAAAAAAAAAAAGAGATGAGTTCATTTATGTCACCCAAAGCTGGGCGATTTCCAAGTCCCAAAAATAATGTTATTTTGCTGAAACCACAAAACCAGACTGAAAGCCAACAGCTGTGGCAACGAAGGGAAGCTGGAAAGCATTCCCAAATTTCCCAAGCCTCGGGGAGCAGGCTCCAAGTCAGCACTTTGCAGTTTGCTTTGCTTTTCTTTTCTTTTTTTTAAAAAAAAAAAAAAAATCACGTACTGGAAACGAAACGGGGGCAGGAAGTCAAAGACAGGATCTGAATGATTGTTGCAGCATAACTAAAGGAAACATCCTGTAAATCTGTTCTTCCTGGTGGCTTTTCACCTGGACACAAAGCCCTGCTTGCCTCGGTTAATGCTTTGCCAGCCTGATCAGCACTGGGCTGAAATTACAGAAACCATTTCTCTTGATCTTTAGATCCTTATCTTTAGGAGTTGAGCCTGTTGCTGTCTAGAATTTCTGAAGCAAAAATAATAATAATAATAATAATAATAATAAAAGCTGTTCTTGACTTCAGGCTTTGAATTAGTCTTCCTGGAGGAAAATGGAGTATTAAATTAGGGGTACTGCGTGACTGGAATATTTGAGTTAGGTCGTATTTTAATATTTAATACCTTTGCCTTTCTGATTGTTTACTTGGACAGCCTTTTCAGCTTGTGGCTGCATTGCAGTGGGAGCCACACAAACACAAATACATCAAAGAGACAAATGGAAATGCAACGTTTCTGGGTTTGGTTGGTTGTTTTTTCCTTCCCCAGGTGGATGGTAATAACATTGTAGTCGCTTCGGTTCACAGGGTGGTGAAAGGATGATGTGATTTCAGGGGGTTCCCTTTCACTCCTGAGCTCCTGAAACAGGAGCCACAGCCCAAAGTGACCCTCTGAAAGTGGCACCAGAAGTTCTTCCCAGGGAGAGTGATCAGCCACTGGAAGGGGCTGCCCAGGGAGGGGGTGGATTCTCCATCCCTGGAGGGGTTTGATCAGAGCCTGGATGTGGCATCAGTGCCATGGGCTGGGTGACAAGGTGGGGTTGGGTCACAGCTTGGATTCCACGATCTCAGAGGTCTTTTCCATCCTGGCTGATCCTGGCTGTGATCCTGTGGAACAGCTGGGCTTAAAACATCTGGGTTTTCAATAGTCCAGGTGTAACATCCAACTGCCTGAGGGGTGCAAGGGCTGCCCTGGGTGGGAAGGGAGGAACCAGGAACACGAATCACGAGTGAGGACAGGTCAAGATGCTGCAGTAGTGATGTCAGTTTGCTCCTCTAATGCCATGTATTAACTCAGAGAAGCTGATGCTTGCATCTCCTTGGCAAGCAAGCCAAAGTCAATTCTTTATTTATGCAGTCCAGCTTAGCACAGGAGATTAATTTTACTTCTCCACCCGCCACTGGAGTTAAACATCACCCCCTGCTAATGGTGATGTCATTATCTGAAATGCTGGTCCCTCAGCCTTCCTTCCCACACCACCCAAAATAATGCAGTCAACATGTTTGCTTGCAGATGGCAACTCTCCAGAGGAGCAGGGAAAATTAACCCAAAGCCAAATGTCATTCCGTAATTGTTTACATATTGTAAACCACCCATTCATTCTGTTTGCTCTTCGTGGCCCAGCTGATTTTATCATTGCAGTTTATGTGGCCAGGCTGGAGGCAAAATTAAGGAGCTGAGCAGCTGTAGTTTTTATCTCTTGCAAGTGTCCTGAAAACACCCTGACAGGTGGGTTGATTTTTTTTTATTATTATTATTATTTTTATTTTTTAAGCTTTTTTTTCTTTTAAAGTCAGCTCATAAAATCATGCTGTGCTCAAAGCAGGCTCAGCACCTTTTGGGTGCTGATGCTTCAAGGATGGCCCTTCCCTCACTGCCTTTAAGAAAACAAGCTCCATTACTCTCCCAGACAGCCGCAATGACCCTTTATCCACCCATTAATTCCACCTAGAACGGGCTGTGGAACGCTAGACGTGATATTTTGCTGTGGGTTGGACACCTTGGAGTATGAATAGCCCAAAGTTTGCCAAATTCTCCTCGTGGGCTTCATCCAAAAATCCCTTTTTATGATCCAAGAGAGATGCAACATCCCACGTGGAGCCATTAAAATCATGATCTGTCCATGGGCAGAAGGCACAGAATTATTTCTTATTTACTGAACAGCCAATGATAAATAAATATATAATAAAAAAATGAGTAATAATAATAATAAACAAACTTTTTCTGATTTAATAAACAGCTAAATGAAGATGCTTCCAGAGGAAGAAGCATCTTAAATTAGTCATGCACACCATCAATGCCACTTGACAGAATCTTCTCTCCAAATTCTTATTTACTTCTTTAAAAAGCAAATTTTTTTTTTTCTTGTATGACAGGCATTTCTTGTTAAAATCACTTCTGGAAATCCACGTCCAATATCTCTTTTTCTTCTCTTTTCCCAGATAGCACCAGCTTATTTCATCACTCAGGAGTTTCAAGACCCTTCATCCAATATCATTTTACGTTAATTCGTTTCAAAGAATGACTTCACGAGCTGGACTTTGATGGTCCTTGTGGGTCCCTCCCAACTCAGGACATTCTGTGATTCTGTGATTCATTTCCAAGCGGACACAACCATCATCTCCTGAATCTTGGCAGCTTCCCAGGTGGAAGGACCTTTCTCCAGGCCCTTCAGAGTTATTTTCCAGGGTCGTTTCAGGCACAAAACTCCAGACATTCAGACATCTGGAAAGAAATGCTGCCAGGGAGAATCTTCACAGAAAAAAAAAAAAAAAATTCCCTGAGTAACTGCAACCAGCAGCTCCATTTCTGACTTCTGACAGAGATTCTATCAGGCACTGATTTCAACTCACACGAGGAAGCACGTGTGGAGATGCTGCAACAAAAGCAACTGATTGTACCTTTCAAAAAAAAACACCCCACTTTAAAAGGGAGAGAGAAAAGAGCCTGACTGCTCAGAGACACGAGTTGCATCTATCATGTCATCAACTTAAAAGAGGGGGAAAATCATCTCAGCGCAAAGTTGCCGACTTTAATCTTTCTGAATTGGTGGGGAACAACATCTTTATGGTGAAATGTGTGGGTTTGTGTGCAGTGATTTCTGCTCTGAGGGGGGTCCTTCTTTCTTTGCCTGGGTGGTTTTTTTGGGTTGTTTTTTTTTTTTTTTCCAG
>NW_020961751.1:0-5925 GCF_003031625.1 Empidonax traillii | reverse complement strand
TCTTTGAAGATGCTTCATTATTTTCTGGTTGGATTAGTCATTCCTGTAGGGGTGACTAAAACCAACGACTAAGAGCAGAGATTAGACTAAAAATAAGAAAACACAGCAGTAATTACTAGGAAAGTAATTAATGCTTACAGATTTTTGACTCCTCTTCTTTTTATGTGCTTCACAATTTCTCAGCTTCAGCAATCCTAAATGTACCCAGGCCTAAGGTATTTACTTCCAAGAAAAAAAACAGAAGCACAAGAGTAGGAATATTCAGTGTAAAAACTACCATTTTTCTCTTAAAGAAGAGAAAATTTACTTTGGGTTTTGGAAAGCTGGATCAGAATCAGTGTCAAATGATTTGCATGGAGACCAAGGATACCAAAAAATAAAAGTGCAAGGGGTAAGAGAGCCCATCCCCTTGAATTACGAGGTTCAGAGTGGACCCCCTTGCCAAACTTGCCTTGGACTTGATCAACCGATAATGTCTAAAGGATTCAGCAACACTTAATCATCGACTAATTTAGCACTTACAAAATGATTCAGTAGGATTTACTAGAGGGCTGCAAGATGTTTGGCTTTACTTATCTGTCAGTCTCCAGGTTGATTCAGGCAAGTGATGTCCTCACGTTATCAGGGACGATCAACTATTCCTTGTCCCCCCTCTTGGCTAGAAGGAAAGTTTCTGGTATGGCCAGGGAAAGGTCAAGGGAAGGAACAACACCAAACTCACAATCAAGGCCAAGGCCTAACGAGGATCCCTGGATTCCTGGGATTGGAGAGTGGCCAAGGAGCAAGGGGGAGAAGGGGAAGGGGGGACACCACCACAAATGTTTAGTGTATATTCCTGTAGCCCATTGTATGATTGCTTCTCTGCTTAACGTTGGGTCAATCAAGATTGGATTCAAGCTAAGTGGTAAGATTACAGAAAGATTTTGGGTAGCCAGAGTTAAGGCTGTAACAGCAGAGAGTTCATTAATACACCCTGACTGAAGGAAAAACCCAAGGCTGGACAGTTTCTTGGACAGCAGTTATTATTCCTAGCCCTGTTGTTCCATTACTATTTTCTAGTACTGCATCCATAGAAATACACAGAGATTGCTCAATGAAATTAATATCATTATCAATAATTAATACAATTAATTATATATCTTATATAATAACTTATTATTATCCTTTTCTTGTTAATTACATTTATTCCAATTAAACATAACTAAATTAATATCTTAATAATGCTTCAGGCATCACTTTTAGGAATTAGAACCCCATAGCATCATGTACTGCTTAAAAGCAAGGATGGTGCTGATCCCAGAGTAGATACAGACAGCAAGAGACGAAAATGATCAGCAAAATTAAATAGTGAAAAAATAGGGCAGTCCAACAGACAACACACCAAACACTTTGTGCACCGACTGCTTGCAACGTCGTGTGTCAGTCACAGGAAAAGAAATACGAGGAGGAGAAAAATTAACTAGTTGGAATGAATAACACCCAGTATTTGTTCCCAGCTGGGGGAACTGTGGTCAAGAGACCTGATCAGAGACAAAGAGACCTGTCAGCACAGTAAATGTAGTAGCATAACTATCATACACAGTTGGTTTTTTTTTTTAGTAATGAGATCCAACTTCATATAATGCAAATGTTGAGGCAGAAGGTGATAGGAGAGGAAACTATTACTGTTGAATGAGCACCTAAACTACCTGAAACAAGTATTATCCGTTCTACTATTTCTCCTCTGAGTGAAGGAATATGTCACAAGACAAGTACATTCATCTTTACTCATAACACCAAAATCTATAACATAATAAAAGATTTTGATTTTCAACACCTAGGAACGGACAAAAAATCCATAGTAGCATAGTATAAATGATTCTATGATAATATTTCTTTTTTCTTCCCACATAATAAAACACTGCATTTTTTTTTTTTTTTGCAAGATTGAAGATGTCATTTCCTGGTAAAGGTTTCTGTACTATTTAACTGTGTTAAGCTTTGTGAAAGGGCACTCTTTGTTCATTTTCTACTTCTTTTTTTATCTTTACATCTCGATTAAATTACCTTTTTTACTGACTGTTAATATTTTCCCCAATTTCAGGCCTCACTAGGAGGGCAACCACAGCCTTTCATTTCCATCATGAATTATGCTGAATTAATGAAGGCAAAAAATGGAATACTAACTTTATATAAATGATATTATCACTGTTATCTATTTTTAAAAAGCCCCAAATAAAACATTGTAAAAAAGACCAGAAAATTACAATATCACTGATTGAATAATAAACCTATTTCTATTCCTATTTTTTCCCTATTTGGAACGTATATGAGCTTTTATGACTGAAGTGTCCTTCCAAGGCTGGACTCTGAATAGGTTCTACACCAAAACACATGCCAGGAACACTGAAATTATGCTGCTAAGCCCAAGGAAATCAAACAAAAAAAATGGCAGTCAGTCACCTAATTTGCATTTTTATTGCTATATAGCAGTAAGATCAGTCACCTTTTTCTCCATTTTGTCAAAGCAAATGCAATCAGTATTTCCTGCATCTCCAAAGCAAGGATTTGATTATCTGCGTTTCCACTGCATCTGCACAGGAGGGACTGCCTGGTATTCCTTTGCCCTCTGGAGTTTCCCTAAAACCTCTTCTAATTGATCTTTGTATATCTTAGTTACCTTCCCCTACATGTTTAGGTAGACATAGGAAATTAGTCTGATTCGTTGAACTAAATAATTTTCGACAGTCTCAAAGATACTGGAATTAATTCCCTACACTAATTTAGTTAAAGCTGGACACTGAAGGCTAACTGCAACAATTATCTCTTTGCTCTCACTCTCTCTAAAGAGATCAATACAACAACTGGAAGACAAGTTTGAGGACTTTTATTCTTTGAGGTGTGATTTAGAAAGAGAATTGAAAGTGAGCAGAGGCACCACTGATCTAATTCCCTGTTAATCACGAACAACAGTGCAGTGATCAGAACACTCACAAAGATGCACAACATCAACCCAACAGGGCAGCCTACCCTACATGTCACAAAAAAAAAAAAAGCTCATCAGTGCCTTGTAACAGCCACAAGATTACTAAGACAGATAGGAAAGGATCAAAGTCCGTGTGTGTACAAAGGACAGGAAAAAATCAAGGCAATGTCAGATGTTGCCTGAACTATAATCACGTTTAGACACAAATTAGTGCGCAGTAGCCTAAGCAAACAAAGGAAAAAAAGCATAAATAAAATGCCAATACAACTCTATTTAAAAGATTTTAAAACGTTTAAAATTTTGTGTAATGTACAGAGCAAAGACAGCACCATAAACTAGGATTTTGTTCTCTAACACCTCTTGATTTTGGTTTAAATCAGCAGCAGTGGCACCAAACATGCTGGTGCCATCAACTGGTTCTGCTATGATTTTTGCAGCTTAGATAAAAGCACCTTCACACCCCTGCCAAAAGAAATGAGCCTCATTCCCAATGCAATGCTTCTCACAGTGTTTCTGCACCAGTGACGATGAAATTATCTGATGATACGCACAATAAAGGTGATGTTACAGCTGGGCTGCAGGACAGCCATTTGAATAATATGGGGGCCCTTTATAAAGCATATTTCCTTCTAGAACAACTGAAACTCAGTAGAACAATAGTGTGCCTTTCTATTTGGGCTATTATAAAACTCATCCCAGCAATCTGAAGACCAACATGTCTTTATTATTTTATCCTGCTCTTAACAGCTGGTGGAGAGCAATAAGGGTAGGATGCTAAAGTGGAAGAAATTTTTGTGAAATAGAGTGATCCCAGAGGTATAGGAAAAGTGAAATTAAAACAAAAATCTATTCAGAACATATGCTTGAAAGTATAATCATGTCAAATACTGCTCTGAGTTAATTTAGTTCAGTGCAAATATGAAAACTAAAAAGACTTTCTTTCACAAATGCAGCTCCTGAACAGACTGTGACAATAAAACCCAGTTCTCACTCAGAAAGTTCCAATTACTTGTCAAAGGAAACAGCATCAGACAAGCCAAGTCAGATTCTAATTTTCTGCAAGAAAAGAGAAGACATTCAGGCAAGGGGTCTGTGCTGTAACTGCAGCTAAAGATGTCCCACCGGTCTATAAAAACGCAGCACTTTTTACCATGAATTAGACAATGGACAGGCTGTCTACTGGATGCACTTTCAGCTGGACTTTAAAACTTAGGGTGCAAAATATCACTCACACAGGACACACTGAATTATTCCATTTTCAGAAAGAAACAGCACCAATGAAAGACTACAAAGTTTGCGGTAACCTGGAACACTGACACCTCTGCATTGCTCAAAGTTAACATCAAATATGCCCCAGTAAGGCCTGGAAACCAATTCTTTACCTCATGATCAGCTGACAACTGTATTCACAGTTGTGAATTCATGATATTTATGATAATTTATCATAATTTATGATAGGTTCCTTGAACCACTATGAGCAGGAAATTCTGTTTATATATGCAAACTACAATGTTACAGCTGACATCACTCAACAACAAACATCAATCATGTGTAGGTCATAGCTCATCTTAAATTTACTGTGGTCAGCTGTGATTATTAAGAGATAACACTCTACATCAAAATTATAGGAATAGTTAGAATGCACCAATGAAATACTCTTCCTCTCCCTCCTTCCCTGTTGTAGCTACATAAGCAGTTCTATTTCATATAAACATTATTTTGCCCAGAGAATTTCGAAGGAGCAGTGACAAATGGGTATAACACCACTCTCTGCTAAATTAAAATGCTTACATTTTTAAAAATTGACATGACATGTCATAACATTTCATTAGACCACATACAAGGATTTTTTTTTTTTTTTTAAATTCTAGACCCAACTTTATTCACTTACCATGCTTTAAAACATACATCTCAGAATTAGTAATTGTTCTGTAAAGTGGGAATTCTCTGACTCAGCTCTTCAAGGAGAGTTACAACTGGTGTGTAGCAATTTGTTCCCAATGTGGATATAATGCATTCTGTTCCCCTTTTAATCTTCATGTTTATGTTAGTTTCTCTCTTTACCTTCAAAGTAACCATCAGCCTCCTCAGTCAGCCTTTAGCCCGTAATAGCGAAAATGTCTCCATCCTTAATAAAGAAAATCTTCACCTTTTTTCTCAATCAATCAGTCACGTTGCTCTGAGTTTTACCCTCACCACCATTCCCTAGAGCGAGCCCTCTGAGATTTCTAAATCCCAAGGGCTGATTCAGTCCTTGATTCCTCGACGAAGACTGCTAACAGATGTACCAATTAATATTTTATTCCAAATCCTCACACTTTCTCAGCTGGATGGCCTGCTTCAGCAACCTTATCTTACACAGGTAGATGCTGCTCATCCCTGTAAACCCATTCCAGCCAATTGCACAAATCTTTAAGTACCATTAAAAAGTCTCTCCACAGTCTGTTTACACAGGCTGAAAATCCACTCGACATCCCAGCTGGCACAGTCTACCTGAAAGCATGCATTATTTACTGATGTTTTAATACAGTTATGCATTTTAAAAACTAATTTACACTGAACCACAAAGGCACTCAAATTCACAGGCCTGCCACATATTTTGCATTGACTTTTAGTTTCTTTTACAAGATTTTCGGAAATATGGGGAAGAATGAGGTTAATGTAATAGAGCAGAAAGGTTTTTAATAGGTTTTGTTGAAAATTTCTGGAGTTTTTCTTTTATAGCAGAGCATATTGAGGCAGTTTGGTAAAGCAAAAGGTATCAAAATCCCATTTTTTTCCCTTTATGTAAACTGTATTTGAAACGGGTCACAGAATGGCAATATGTCATACACATAAAAAAAAAAATGCTTACACAAAATAGTCATATTTGTCAATTATACCTGTGGACTAAACCCTCAATTTTATTTCATTTATAGAACTCTAAGACTTCCAGATATAATAAAACCAGCTACAGGTAA
>NW_020961750.1:3911-5926 GCF_003031625.1 Empidonax traillii | reverse complement strand
GCCCAGCGGTGGCACCTTGTCCCCGTGATGTCACTGCTATCCTTGTGATGTCATCATAGCCCTGTGATGCCACCACTGTCCCTGTTATATATCAGCTGTCTCTTTGTTGTCACCCATGTCCCTGTGATGTCACCTCTGTCCCCTGTGATGTCACCATTGTTATTGATGATATCACTGGTGTCACTGTGATGTCACCCCTGTCCTTGTGAAATCATCGATGCCCCCTGTGATGTCACTGATTTCCCTGTGGTACCACGCCTGTTCCTTTGTTTTCAACAGTTCCCTGTGATGACACTCATCCCCAGTGATGTCACCAATGTCCCTTTCATTAGGGTTAGGGTTAGCTTTTGGGTTAGGGTTAGGATTAGTTTAGGGTCAGGATTATTGTTTAGATAATGTTTGGGTTAGAGTAAGGGATATGGTTACAGTTATGGGTTTGGGGTTAGGGTTAGGGTTAGGTTAGGGTTAGGGTTAGGGTAAGGGTTAGATTTTAAGGTTAGACTCAGTTTTATGTTAAGGTTATTGTTTAGATAACATTTGGGTTAAAGTAAAGGATACGGTTACAGTTTTGGGTTATGGCTTAGGTTTAGGTTTTGATTTTTTTTTAATATTAGATCTAGGTTTTAGTACTGTCTAAGATACCTTCCAGTCCAAAGGTGTCTGCACAGAAAGCTCTTGCTCTTTGTGCAGTGCCAAGAGTGGTGCACCAACTGCTCTAGATAGGTGGGGAGTCAGGGTTAGGGTTAGTGTTGGGGTCAAGGATTTATGGTAAGGTTTAGCATTAGGGTTAGATTAGGATAGGATTTAGGTAAGGTTTGGGTTAGGGTAAAGGGACAGGGTTATTGTTCGGGGTTAAGGTTTAGCATTAGGTTTGGGTTTAGGGGTTTTTTAAGTTTAGGCCTAGGGTTCAGTATGGACAAAGACACCTCCCAGTCCAAAGGTGCTCACACACAAAGCTCTTGCTCTTTGTGCAGTGCCCAGAGTGGCACAGCAACTGCACTGGAGAGACAGAGGCTCAGGGCTTTTTTTCCTGGGTGGAACTGCAGTGCACATCCCCTCAGTGCAACCCCAAAAGGGTTCCATGGTTGCCTTTGTGATGTCATGGCCTACCCTCTCCATTCCAGAATGATGCCTGAAAACCAAAGAACCAATGCACCACACCCCCACATTGCAGCCTTTCCTTTTTGCCATTGGCCTGGTTGGGATTTTATGGCCAATCATCTCTATTCCAGAATGGCCCCTGGACACCAAAGAGCTGATGCCTCACACCCCTAGAATGCAGCCCCACATGTCTGCCATGGGACTCTTTGTGATGTCATGGCCTACCCTCTCCATTCCAGAATGGTCCCTGGAAACCAAAGCACACACGCCCCACAGTGTCCCAGTGCAGCCCCACCCGTGAGCCATCAGCCCCTTTCAGATATCACGGCCTGTTCTCTCCATTCTGCAATGCTCCCTGGCCACCAAAGAACCAATGCCTCACTGCCCCAGAATGCCATCCCACCTGTCTTCCATATTCCAAGGGAATGGCAGCCCAAGATTCTGTGGAGACATCTGCTCTGTCCTGTTTGACACATCCTGACTGACTCTTGTGTGGATGGGATGGAACACGTGCCATTGCAAATGTCCTGCTCGGGGATGTTCTTGGTTTCGCTTGGCTTGGCAGGGCAACCCCTCCCCACAAGCCCTGGCCATGCCAACGTGGCCACACCCAGCCCTTCCACCAGGCCCAGGCCCATCACAAATGTGTTCTGGATGCCTTGATCCCAAAGCATCTTTGGGACTGGCACATGTATTGACAATGTCTGATGGATAAATCCAGATCAAATCTATTCCCTGGGTTGGACATGGAGACGTGAGCCCCTCGAGTGAAGACATCTCCATGCCCTGTGTCCAAAGGAAGCTGTGTGTCCATAAACCACGGGATCCAGCTGCGGGTGTGCTCTTCTCTGTGCCCACCCCGATGCTCCCCTGGCTGCACAGGCACACAGGGGCAGAGGCCCTGCTGTGCTCAG
>NW_020961750.1:0-1546 GCF_003031625.1 Empidonax traillii | reverse complement strand
CCGCTACTCCTCTCCCCTACATGGCTGCTACTCTAATTCCAACTGCGCCAACAACCTTCTCTTCCGTTTTCTTGAAGATGTAATTAGCAAAGGCGTTTCTGGACTTTTGATTGGTCTTTTTGTCCGGAAATTACCTGGACAAAACCATCATCAGCCCCAGGGTTGGGCTGAGGGGCAAAACCACGACAATGAGGCAGAAACATCCCCTTTCTCTCGCCCTTCTCGGTGTCGGGGGCGAAAATCGCCCTTGTCAGGGAGCCCCTGCAGGCTCTGCCCCTCTGGTGATCCAACAGCGGCCCCTGCTGACCGGGATTGGAATTGCGCCAAAAAGCCAGGAATACCGGACTGGTTCCTTTCTTTGAGGGGAATTTTTGGTCCAGGATTCCTCGATGATTCTTGTGGGTCCCTTCCAGCTTGGAATATTGGGTGTGATTCTGTGAAGTTCCACAGGGCTGTGTGTGAGCAGAGAGCAGGGGCTGAGCAAAGCAGAGCAGGGCAATGGCAGCACAGCCCTTGATGAGGACACAGCACAGGATCCAGATCCAGAGGGGAATGGCTGAGCCTGGAAGAAGGGCGGGTCACAATGTGGACAGAATATGTCTGGGAGGGAGGAGCACTGGAGTGCTGCTGAGAGGGGCAGGACAGGGCGTGTCCTGGGCACAGGGCAGGGCACAGGCTGTGTGGATCAGGCGTGCAGCAGTGATGGGCAGAGCTGCTTTGGGGAAGGCAGGAGGATGATTGCTTCCTTCAGCCCCCAGGGGACTCTGAACAAAAGGGGGTGATTTTCAACACTTCCCAATGGGTTCAGGGCAGAGTGTAACACCTGGGAGGTGCTGAAATGCTTTAGGCATCAGAGCCATCCACCTGGAACCACAAACCACACAAAAACCAGGCTTGGGGTGGTGTCAAACAGGGACAAAAGGAGATGTGGGATGGAGCCACACGGGTGGGAAAATTCTTGTCTAGTAAATCCTCACTAATGGGAAGGTGGAAGGGGCACGGGGCTGAGCTCTCTCCAGAGCCACAGCTGGGCAGGGCATTCATTTCTTGATCCCCACAGATGACAGAGGGTGGATCTGGGATCCCCACAGTGTCTCAGGGTGGGCAGTACCTGGGGGAGCTGCAGGCTCTCAACCTGTGCCTTTCTCCTCCCAGGCAGCGGGTCCAGCTCCCAGACAGGCACAGCCACCAATGGTGAAGGATTCCCTCCTCACACACTCAGTGACCCTCAGCATCAGGGCCAAGGCTGCCCAGCTGCCACCACCAGGACATGAGGAGGTTCATCAGTTGGGATCTCACTGGACTGGAATGGTATATACTGCTCACTGCTTCCTCTCCCCATCACCCCTTCTCTGGTCTCTTCTCTTTTTCTAAGAGCCCATGTCAGCCATTTGGGCAGATTTGCATGGGCTGGCTGGTTCCACATTCATCTAAAGGATCAAGATGGGAGCTGAGGGAGGAGTTCAGTGTCTGGGATGGTCCCTGCACAGGACACCAAGAATCATGAGCTCTGCATTTCTCTAACAGACAACAACTCCTCGACTAA
>NW_020961749.1:3487-5926 GCF_003031625.1 Empidonax traillii | reverse complement strand
TTTTTTTTCCCATCCTATCTTTATTGCGCCGAGAATGGAAGGCACTTCTCTCTCCTCCTGGCTGTCACTGAGCCCGGGTGTAAACGGGACAAATTTAGCCCTGGTTGGATGTCAGATGGAACAAACCCAACCCTGGCTCTGGATTCCCAGCGGTGGCTCCGGCCCAGCCTCACCACGGGGGCTGATGTGGTGACAAGGGTGGCTCCTGGTCCTCCAGCAAGGAGGGATTGGGATCCACGTGGGACTGGACTCATTTTGGGCCCGAAGGTTTGGATTTTAAGTCCCTCCTGCCACAGCAGGGAGGAAGATTTGTACAAAGATGTTGCCCAGAGGAGCTGTGGCTGCCCCATCCCTGGAATGTTCCAGGCCAGGTTGGACGGGGCTTGGAGCAACCTGGGCTAGTGGAAGGTGTCCCTGCCCATGGCAGGGGGTGGGACTGGGTGATCTTGAAGGTCCCTTCCATCCCAAACCATTCTGGGATTCTGTGATTTCTTCCCACTCATTATCTCTGCTGGCCTGGAGCAAGTGAAGGCAGGACGGTGTTAGTGGATGTCAGGGAAACAGCCAATCCTGTTACTGATGACAAGAAAACACCTCCTCCTATTATTATTATTATTATTATTATTAATCATCACCCTCATCATCACCATTATTTGGACTGTTTCATGCCTGCTTCCCCAGCCCCCACACTTCCCAATTAGCCCCCAGAACGACGCCTTTGTTACCAAAACGGTGAATTCGCTCCTCGGCGTGTCTGGTACAAAAAGAGGAGCCAGGCTTTGAAGGCGAAGCTTTTATCCTTTTCAAACACGTCCTCGAGTTATCAACTTCAACACAACATCAAGGCCTGCTTTTGTTGGAATAATTTAACACTAATAGTTCGCGAGTGCTGCCACCGCTCCCGTCGCGGAGCTGTCACCAGACAGTTGGTTCAAAGGCAGTGCCAGCACTGAGCTCACTGGGGCTGGTTTTTGGGGAAAAAAGAAATAATAAAAAAAAAATATTTTCCCACTTTTTTGAAAGGCAGCTTGGAGCTCTGGCTGCCTGGTTTGGCAGCAGCGGCCTGGCTGTACCCGTGGTGAGGCCGTGGCCGGTGGGTGATGCTGGAGCTGAGGGATGGACACTGCTTTGGGTGGAAAAGTGGCAATTTCATGGGCATGGTTAATGCAGTGCTGCACATTCCATCCCTGGAAGTTTCCAAGGCCAGGTTGGACGGGGCTTGGAGCAGCCTGGGCTAGTGGAAGGTGTTCTTGTGGCACTGGATCGTCTCGAACATCCCTTCCAACCCCAACCAGTCCAGGATTCCACAATTCTATGATCCACCTGCCAGAAACCCCACCACTTCCCTGGGTTCCCCTCCCATCAGTCACTCTCTAACCCTGTGGGTCCCCAAGGCTGCCCCACACCAGGCACTCCCAGCTGGCACCAGTTCCAGGAAAGGAGCTGGACTGGTGGGCTCCCCAGCCCGGGGGGTATCTGAGGAGGAAGATCAGTGTTGGTGCCCCTGGGGCCTGCCTGGATTCCCTGCACATTCTGCATTTTACCACATCCCCAAGAGCAGCAGCTCCCTGACCCCCTGGGAACTCTCCAGCCTGGCAGGACCCCCCTGATCCAGCTCCCAGACTCAGCTTCCCTGCAGGAGCAGGGACAGTCCAGCTGGGATGGGATATTCGGGGGGGATGTGGGGCTGGTTGTGTCCTATCGCCTCTCTCCAGGCATGGAAAGTGCAAATCCACGTTGGTGCTTCCCAAAACACCAGCAGAACCATTTTCTGCCTTTCTAAGGAGCCTGACACCCCAAACTCATGGCAGTGCACCCCCCAGACCTGCTGGGAGGGTGATGGTGCTGGGTGGGATCCCTGCTCCAGGGGCATCTCCAGCCCGTGGTTGGCTCCCAGGTGGGACACACCCCGAATTTCCCGATCCTGAGGGACTGTTCCCCCCATCTCCCCCCACACCACGTGGAGGTTGGGTTTGGCACTCGCCTGGCTGAGTCTCAACCATTCCCAGGTGAGCACTTCAATAATTCACTGACGTTTGATTCCAGAATTTAATTATTTTATCATTTATTTATGGGACTAAAGGAGCTCTCGGGCACTCAGGTTATAAATCCCTGTTTCCTCCAGCCTCTCCTGCCTTTCCTCACGTGGCTCTCCCATTTCCTGCTCCTGTGCATTATCAAGGGTAACATAAAACCATGTGATTTTTTTTTTCCCTTTGTTTCCTCCTTTCCTTTTCCCTCAGGGTCTGGGAAATAAAAAGGGAGGAAAGACTCAGCACCCCAAGCCTAAAGATGTTGTCACCAAGGGCAACGCTGGGCATCCTTGATGTGCCATTTTGCCCCCGTGTCTGTGTCTCAGCAGGAGCAAAGGCGCCCAGATATTTATTTTGTGTCTCCTCAAAACTGTTTTTGAAAAAAAAAAAGGGCAAAACTTTATTT
>NW_020961749.1:0-2536 GCF_003031625.1 Empidonax traillii | reverse complement strand
GCCTCTTCCTCCGAACCATAAATTACGCGCTGACAGCTTTAATTTGTGCAAAGTATGCCTGGTTGCTTCTGGCACGAGCAGCCGGCTGCTATAATAAGGTCAATATATATTCATTGTCGCTCGCTCGATGTGCCAGCGCACACGGAGCGGGGGCCGGGGAGGGGGCCGGGGGGGGCGGCGGGCGCTGCCCCGGCGGGGCGGGGAGGGGGGTTTGGCTCATCGCTTATGCATGGCATGAGCGGCGCTGTGATTTAACTAATCATCGTCAGTTATTCATCCCATCGCCGTCGGGGGACCGCGCGACGCTTTTCGTTCCCTGCCAGTTGTGGGTAATTTATGTTTCTCCACCCCCCCCCCCTCCACCACCAACACCCTCCACCATCAGCCGCGGGGCTCGGGGTGGTTGGTTCGGTTGCTTCCTTGGGTGTGAGGAGGGTTTTGTTTTTTTTTATATTGATTATTTTTGGGGCTCGCGGTTGACCCTTAGCAGGTGAATTGCTGCTAAGAGAGTGCCCTGGGGAGGTCTCAGAGAACCTTCCGGGGCTCAGAGCGGCTCCAAGAGAGCTGGAGAGGGATTTAGGACAAGGGATGGGAGGAACAGGACACAGGGAATGGCTTCCCACTGCCAGAGGGCAGGGAGAGATGGGAGATTGGGAAGGAATTACTCCCTGTGAGGCCCTGGCACAGGTTGGGCAGAGAAGCTGTGGCTGCCCCTGGATCCCTGGGAGTGTCCAAGGCCAGGTTGGACGGGGCTTGGAGCAACCTGGGATAGTGGGAGATGTCCCTGAGTGGAACTGGATGGGCTTTAATGTCCCTTCCCACCCAAACCATTCCATGATCCTGTAATCTCTGCCATGAATGTTTACAGAGCTCAGCGACCCCCAACACCCCCAACCCATGGAAATCATGAGGATAACCAGTGGCAGGGCAGGGAATGAGCATCACTGCCCCTGGACCTCCACACCAGCGAGGAAAACCCCGGGATACACTCGGGGATAAACCCAGGGGTTGCTCCTGTGGCAACACAAGCAAATTCTGGGTTCCCAAAACAGGGAATGGAGCTGGAGCAGCACCTCCTGTGGGGAGGGAAGAGAGGCAGGGATTGGGTGGAATTCTCAGGAATTTCCCAGCCTGTTAAATCAGGAAACAATTCTCGGGTGACCCACTCTGGCAGCAGCAACACTTGATTTGAGGGCAAATCTTGCTTCTCCGGGCTGGGGAGAGTTTGAGTTTTGAAATTCAGTCCCAGCCCACGAGGGAATGACTTTGAACCCTCCTTCGTGGTGATCTGAGCCCTGTAACTCCACACAGGAACCCCGAGGCTGCTTCCCATCCCCGGGCATTGCCATGGAACACGTGTGTCAGGAAGCACATCAGCTGGCTTCTCCCCCAAATCAGAAGTGTTTAAGAAGCAATGAGGCTTTAATGCCTGTTTTTCTTCCCTCGGAAGGTGCTTGGGGATGATAAATGATAGGCAATTTCATGGCTGGAATTTCAATTTCCCAAAATATTAGTGCTGTTCTCCACCTCCAAGAGCTCCCTCCTGGCAGTCTCCTGCACTGCTTCCTTCTTCCCTGTTTCTGAAATTATTTTTGGGTCAGATATCCATTTTTTTTTTTTTTTAGAGTCTGGCAAGGTCTGGGGGAGCTGGTCAGCAGCGCTCAGCCCCCTCCACATCCCGTCAGGAGAGAGTTTGGAAAGCTGGAAGCTTTTATTTTGGCATTTTTCAACTGGAACAGCCCTTCTCTTGGTTTGAAAGATGTTTTGATGCAGCCAAAGCAATTTAAAAAAAGGAAACAGAAATAAAAAAGCTCCAATATTGTGAAATGTTGCTGTTTCAGAGAGATTAAATGTGTCCTTTACAGCAAAGGAGTTTCAACTGAGGTTTGTTTTTTTATGAGTATTTTCACAGGGGGGAAAAAAAAAAATCACATTTTGCTGAAGTGAAGAGGAGGAAAAAACAAGGTGTGTTTTTAGGTTGGGACAAATGGTTCCTTGAGCCCTAAATCAAGAAAAATCAACAACTAAAAAGACTAAAATAAGCAAATATTCAAGGCAGGTGTCCCAGTGAGGAGCAGTTCTGCGAAATTTCCACAATTCCTTGTTATTTTTCCCACTCACCTGTGCTGCTTCGCTTCCTCCTCCCACCCAGGGAGCTGCAAAGGGGTTCCAGGCTGTTCCAGGCACAGAGACACAAATTAAGCGATTTTTATCTGCCAGCAGCCTCGGTGCCAACACCCCGTGCCAGCTCCAGCCTGTCCTCAAGAGGCCCTTTTGGAAACACCCCCCCTGTTTCCTGGATCAGAGGATGAATCCTGACGTTCAGGGCTGTGCAGGGAAGGTGGGGTCAGGACCACTGTGCCACCACAAGCCCTGGCCCGAAGCCACCTGTCCCTGCCGGGAGGACCCCGAGCGCCGGATGCTCCCAAAGCAAAGCCCCGGGAATTTTGGCATCCAGGAAAGCTGGGACCTGGAAATCTGGCAGGCAGGAAAAAAAAAAAAAAAAAAAAAAAAAAAAAAAAAAAAAAAAAAAAAA
>NW_020961748.1:7871-9089 GCF_003031625.1 Empidonax traillii | reverse complement strand
GCAGATGTTTTGGGCTCGTGGTGACATCCAGCTGCCAGGCTTTGCAGGACACCCAAACCTTCCCCAGATGTGCTGCTCACAGGAGGTGACAGTGCTCAGTGTGGTGGCCAGGCTCTGCTCCCAGTCCTCCATGGCAATTTTGCCATTGGCAATGGAGCCAGAATCCCAGTTTGGCCTCCCAGAATCCCAGTTTGGCCTCCCAGAATCCCAGTTTGGCCTCAGATCCTCCGAGCCAGGGACCAGGAGGGGCTGTGGTGGCTCAGAACCTTCGGCATCACCAAGAACTGTGATAAATTATTTTGCTTTTTTCCCCCCCACTCCACGGCTCAGAGACTTAAAAAATAAATATTTTACCACCAAGAAGGAGCTGATGGTTGATGTAAGGGAAGAGGGAAGGTCTAATCCCAAATCCAATCAGGAAAAACTGCTTTAGCACCGGATCTGGTCCTTGCTGGCAAAGCCCCCAGACCCTGCTGCCAAAGGCCCTGCCCTGGGCAGGGTGTCCCTGCCCACCCCTGGAGCAGCAGATGGAGGATGAAGGATCCCTCACAAGTGGCTTTCACTTTGTTTTACTATAAGAGGGAAGAGAAACTCGGTGGGAACAGGCGTGGGCTGCTGTGGGGAAACGAGTGCCGACCGGAACAATCCTCCCCACGGCTTTTCCTTGGGGATGCCCTTGGCAAAGCTGAGCCTCCCTCGGGGCTGGCAGGGGAGGAGCTGCTTTAAAGAGGTAAAAAACCATCTCTTTCAGGCTGATCACCTTCCCTGGCAGTGCTGCAAAGCAATGGGAACATCCCTGAGTGGGCTGGGAACGGGAGGCACACAGGAGGGTGGGTTCCCACATCCCAAAACTTCCCCTCTGAACCTGCTCAGGACTTAATTCTCATAAATCCATTAATGCTCCTCCTTTGAAGGATGAGATAAGAGAAGTGAAACACCGTGTGGGTGGTTTTCATGGAATCCTGGAATGGTTTGGCTTGGAAGGGAGCTTGAAGATCATCTCATTCCACCCCCTGCCATGGGCAGGGACACCTTCCACTAACCCAGGTTGCTCCAAGCTGCCCTTGGACACTTCCAGGGATGGAGCAGCCACAGATTCTCTGGTTTCCCAGGCTCCCAGTCCCTGGCAGTGCCCCGTGCCCAGGCAGATGAGCTGCTGGGGTGGGGGAGGCCCAAAAAAAGGGAGAAAACAAAAAAAAAAAAAAAAGGGGAAGCCAA
>NW_020961748.1:4651-5917 GCF_003031625.1 Empidonax traillii | reverse complement strand
AAAAAATTAAAATAAAAAAATGAAAAAAATAAATCGAGTAGAACAAACCCCCCCCCTCAAATCCTCCTGAAGGATTTTTGGGGGGCTCCCAAAAACCCCAGGCTGCAAAGAGCAGCTGTTCCCTGTGGATATGCACAGCTAATCCCACACGGATACAGGGCTGGGAGGTGTTTTTCCTGCCTGCAGCAGGGGTTTTTGGTGACTCCCTGGCTCAGGAAGTATTTTTCCTGTTGCCCGCAGCGAACCTGGGGAAGGAAAACAATTCCCAGTTTGGTGCCTGCGGGAGATGGTTTGTTTTGTGAGGATGAAGAGGGGAAGGAACAAAAAAAACCCACCCAGGACACAGGAGACACAAAGTGGGGGCCAGTACCCAAAAACAAGTGCCAAAATCCATCTTGCCAACCACACCAGACCCTCGTGTTTGAAAAACACCCTTTAATCCCTCCATCCCACAGCATTCCCAGCACCACCCCTCACAGCCAAGGAGATGCAGTTAGCCAGGTTTTTCCTATGATTTTTCCACAAAAAAAACCCAAAAACCAACCCCCCCAAGGACAGAAGGGGAAAACCAATGGCAGGTGACTGGAATAACAAGTTTTTTCCAGCAACTTAAAGGCACTTTCAGCACAGGAATTCCACTCCAGCCTCACTCTGGGGCTGGATGATGCCAGGGGGGGCTGTGGGGCTTTCTTGCTTTTTTTCCTCTCTTTTTTTTTATCTTCAAGCTGAGAGCCAAATTTTTTTTTTTTTTTATTATTTGGGGTTTTTTCCTGCGTTAAAATCAACAGCAGGAACCACCTCCCCCACAACCAAAGAGGTGCTTCAGAGGTCCCCTGGGGATGGTTTTGGGTTCAGACACTGCAAATGAGGTGGCTTAGAGTGAAAATATATAAAAATATATATATAAATATATAAAAATAAATATAAATATATATAATATATATAATATAGTATATAAATATATATTCATATATAAATGTATAAATCCAGCAGATCTCCCCATGTGCAGGGAAAAGCATTGAGCCACCCACAACTACAAGGGAAACCTACACCCCCAATATATATATATATATTTTTTTTTTCCTACTTAGATGTAAAAATAAGGAAAATAGGGGCTGCAGGTGAGGGCTCCCAGCTTAACCACCCCAACATTTTTCCCTGCTCAGGGGACACTGCCCAGCAGGAAAATGGGACATGGGGGCTGTGGGACAAGGACTGGAAACCCTCAGGAAAGGGAAAAACAACCCTGAATTGAACCAAACCCCT
>NW_020961748.1:0-2783 GCF_003031625.1 Empidonax traillii | reverse complement strand
TGTTTTTTTTTGTAATAATATTATTAAAACGCCCGATATTTAGTGGCACGAGTTAAAAAACAAAACAAAACAAAACAAATAAAAATAAATTAAGAAGCAGAGGCCAATCAGCGACATAAAGCTCCAGACATGGGCGTGGGCTGACAGTGGGGTCAGTGGGGTCCTGGGGCAGGGACAGCAGCGGGGGGAAGGCTCTCCACGGCTCCGTCACTTGGCCGGCATCTTCTCTGCCAGGTGCTTCTGCTGGCTCTCAGCGTGCCTGGGGGGACACAGGGGACGTTATTCCCTGCTCCAGGGGGAGGTGGAGACCCGCAGCACGGTGTTTTCCTGGAGCAGGGGGTGTGTTCCCTGGAGATGGACGCCCGGCAAGCAAAGCCCTTCGGGTTTTCTCCAAACCCTGCAGGGTTGGGGCTCTCCTGGGATTTTTGCCTCCTCTCCCACGGGGAAGCCCAACAACTGTGTGCCCAAAGGTGGCAAAGGGGACAGGCAGTGTCCCTGAATAACACTGGGATGAGGGCAACCACTGTCCCTAAATAACAATGGGATGGGGACAGGCAATGTCCCTAAATAACACAGGGATGGGGACAGGCAATGTCCCTAAATAACACAGGGATGGGGACAGGCAGTGTCCCTGAATAACACAGGAATTGGGACAGTCAGTGCCCCTAATCCACCCCAAAATCCCTCCTGGGCCACCCTAAAAATGTTTTGTTTCGCCCTAAAAGTGTTTCGTCCCAAAAACGCTTTTTTTTCGCCTCAAAAATGCTTCGTTTCGCCCCAAAAATGCTTTTTTTTTGCCTCAAAAATGCTTCGTTTCGCCCTCAAAATGCTTCTTTTTCGCCTCAAAAATGCTTCGTTTTGCCCTAAAAATGTTTTGTTTTGCCCTAAGAATGTTTTGTTTCGCCCTAAAAATGCTTTATTTCACCCCCAAAATGGTTTGTTTCTGCCCAAAAATGCTTCATTTCACCCCAAAAATGTTTTATTTCACCTCAAAAATGTTTTGATTTACCCAAAAAATGCTTTGTTTCACCCCAAAAATGCTTCATTTCACCCCCAAAAATGCTTTGTTTCACTCCAAAAATGTTTTATTTCTGCCCAAAAATGTTTTCTTTCACCCCGAAAAGCTTCATTTTCCCATCCCAAAATGCTGCTTTTCACCCCAAAAATCCTTTAAAATTGACGTGCTTTTTTGAAGTGCTAAAATTGAAGTGCCATAGGGATGGGGACAGCCACTGACCCCAAAGAATGTTGGGATGGGGACAGCCACTGACCCCAAAGAATGTTGGGATGGGGACAGCCACTGACCCCAAATAATGTGGGGATGGGGACAGCCAGTGACCCCAAACAACATGGGGATGGGGACAGGCATTGACCCCAAACACCCCGAGGAGCCTCCTTCACCTGGTGAGATCCTCGATGTCCACCAGCATGGCATCCTGCTCCGTGTGCAGCTCGTCCCGGATCAGCAGCAGCTGCACCAGCTCCTCGTTCAAGCCTGGAGAGAAAAGGGGGGAGTTTGGGATGTCCTGGGAAACCCCAGTTTGGGGCCTGTACATCAACCTTCCCCACATCTACACAGCTTTTAAATCCCCCTCCCCCTCCAAGCTGTGCCAGGGCTGGACAGCCCTTTCCAGGAAGAATAAATGAATAAATAAATCTAAAATAAATATAATAAATTATATTTATTAAAAATATATAAATATATTATAAATATATATTATTAAAAATATTTAAATAAATATATTAAAATACATAAGAATAATATGTAAATATATACACAAGTATATAAGAATAAATATATGTGTATATATGTGTGTATATTTAGTCATATATATTTATTCTTAGATATATTTGTCTGTATATATATTATGATTCATGCAATATATAATATAATATATAATATAATACATTATATTATATAATTACAATATATATTATATAATATAATTATTATAATTGAATTATATATAATATAAAATTATATATTATGATCACAATAATGATATAATAATTATAATTATATGTTATAATTATTATATAATATACAATAATTATATATAGAATAATAATTATATAATATATAATTATATAATTTAATTATAAATTATTATAATTATATAATATAATTATATATAATATAATATATAATATATTATATAATAGTTAATAATATATTAATATATAAGAATAAATATATTTAAATATATTTATATTCATATAAACATATATACTCATATACACACACATACTCCTATGTATATTTTATAGTTATCAACATTTCTCTGTATATCCTGCAGAACTGTTCTTGATTAAACAGGATATGCCCCAAAATAAAGAATTCTCACTTACTTTCTATCTGTGAGTGCAGATCATTGACTATCACCTGTAGCTGCCCGATAGTCATGTCTCTCAGATCAGTGGGTTTCAAACTTCTCTTCATCAGGCATTCACTTATATGAGGCATATGTGGCAGCTGCAAAGGAATTGTCAGTATTTTACTCTTTTCTTCCAACTGAAATTTCTTCAGCTCGTGTTTCTGAACCATTTCCATCCCCCTCTCACAGCAGCCCTCAACGACCGCAGCACAAAGTGAGCCCGACCTCCTCCATCACACTGGACCCAAGGCTGCGAGTCCAGTAGGAGCAGCAGTGTTGGATGGACTGGAGGTGAGGGTGATGGAGACAGAGCTGAAACAGGGCAGGAGTGCCCTGGGATCCCATCCCATCCCATCCCATCCCATCCCATCCCATCCCATCCCATCCCATCCCATCCCATCCCATCCC
>NW_020961747.1:4260-5927 GCF_003031625.1 Empidonax traillii | reverse complement strand
CCTGCCCCTGTGCCAGGGCAATGCCCTGGGCCAGTTCTTCTGTGAAATCCCTCACATCCTCAAGCTCTCCTGCTCACACTCAGGCTACCTCAGGGAACTTGGGCTCATTCTGGTTAGTTCCTGTTTGGTGTTCAGTTGTTTCATTTTCATAGTTTTCTCCTATGTGCAGATCTTCAGGGCTGTGCTGAGGATCCCCTCTGAGCAGGGACGGCACAAAGCCTTTTCCACGTGCCTCCCTCACCTGGCCGTGGTCTCCCTGTTTGTCAGCACTGTTGTGTTTGCCCACCTGAAGCCCCCCTCCATCTCCTCCCCATCCCTGGATCTGGCTTTGTCAGTTCTGTACTCGGTGATGCCTGCAGCCCTGAACCCCCTCATCTACAGCCTGAGGAACCAGGAGCTCAGGGATGCCATAAGAAAAATGATGACTGGATGCTTTTAAGGAGCAATAAAATGTCTGTTTTCTGGTTTGTAAGATTCAGAAGAGACTCCGTAATGGTCCAGCATTCCTTTTCAGCTTTTTTATGGAGGTCATTTGGTTTTTCTTGCAATAAATTCCTGTGCAGTTAAATATTTTTCTGCATCTGTCTTCTAATTTTGTGTCCACCCATTTAATTTGACCTAGAGATGTAAAAAAGTTGAACTGTGCTCTCTTAGTATTTAAACAAAATAAAGGACCCTTCAGTTCCTTCTTTGTCCAGGACCCTTCTTCTCAGCTGTTCCTAAAGGACAGCACACTGCAGGACAGGGGGGATTTGCAAAGGGCAAGGGCACAAGAATCCCAGCACAGCAGCACTGCCAGGGAGCAGCAGAGTTTTTCTTTGCAGAGCTGCTCTTTCCACTTCCACACTGTCCTTGTGAGCCCCTTTCTATCTGGAAGACCTGAGCGCTCTCAGGAAGAGGAAAGATTTTGATGAGGCAAAAGCCAGTTCAGGTAACACTGAGGGTACTGAAACACTGACTGTGGAAACATTCTTGCTGGACGTTTACACCATTTCTACCCTCAAGCCCCAACCTAAAAGTGCTTCCCTTCCCATTCACAGGTATCTGCTCAAATCCCAACCTCAGCAGGACCTCAACGGCAAAGCCCAAACCCAGAACTCCAGACTCTTATTTGTTCTCCAATGCCCACCCCAATCCCAAACCACTATTACCAGTACGACACTATATTTAAATTCTTGAGGTAAAAACTGTCCCAATAATTTCCTTTTTTCTTCCACTACTGACAGATTCCCTCTGGAGAGCAAAAATCTTTTGTCTTTCCTAAGCTAGGGGTAGACAGAAAAAGGCATCTTTTAAATCTAACACTGGGAACCAAATCAAATTATCCCGTAATTTTTAAAAAAGTGTATAAGGGTTTGCTACCACAGGATGTATAGTTTTAGCTATTTCATTTACTGCCCTTAAATCTTAAACTAGCCTATAAGTTCCATTTGGGTTCTTGAGTGCCAGAACTGGGGGGTTAAAGTCGGATTCACACTCAATCAAAAGTCCTAATTTCAAAAAGTTTTCAAGTATTGGTTCAATCCTTTTTTTGTCTTCTAACCTCAGTGGATATTTTTTTTTGGCCACTGGTTGTAATTCTTTTTGAACAGGAGTTGCCCATTTTGACTTACCTGGAATGTCAGTGGCCCACACCAGGGGCTACACTTGATTTAGAATTTGGTCAA
>NW_020961747.1:0-1391 GCF_003031625.1 Empidonax traillii | reverse complement strand
GAAAACCATCCCTGGGGCTGGGGAAGCAGGAACTCAGAGTCACTGGTTCCAGGTGGCAAATGGACTGTGGGATGTTTCTGTGAGAGCCCATAATGGCTGTGCTGGTTTCAGAGAGAGTCCAGTTAAATTTCTTCCCCGTGGCCAGTGCAGGGCTGTGTTTTGGATTTGTGCTGAACACAGGGTTGATAATCACAGAGTCACAGAATAGGCTGAGTTGGAAGCGACCCCCAAGGATCACCCTTAGCCCTGCACAGGACCATCCCCAAGGGTCCCACCATGAGCCTGAGAGGATCATGCAAACACTTGTTGAGCTGTGTCAGCCTTGGTGCTGTGCCCACTGCCCTGGGGAGCCTGTTCAGTGCCCAACCACCCTCTGAGGGAAGAATGTTTTTCTAAAATCCAACCTAATCCTGCCCTGACACAATTCCAGTCCATTCCCTCAGTCCTGTCCCTGGTCCCCCCAGAGCAGAGCTCAGGGCCTGCCCCTCCTTTACCCCTGTCCAGGAAGTTGTGACTGCAGTGAGGTCTCCCCTCAGTCTCCTCTTCTGCAGCTGAACACACCAAGTGCCCTCAGTGTCCTCACACGCCTTCCCATCCAGGCCCTTCCCCATCCTCGTTGCCTCCTTTGGGCACTCTCCAACGGCTCAATCTCTCCCTTCCATTTTGTCGCCCCAAACTGTCCCAATCTTGCAGGTGAGGCCGCCCCAGGGCAGAGCAGAGCGGGACAATCCCCTCCCTGATGCCCCCAGCACAGGCTTGGCCCTCCTGGCTGCCAGGGCTCTGCTGACTGTTGTTGTTTTGCCCACCAACCAGTCCCCGGGGGCTGAGGATGGTTTTGTCCAGGTGGATTTCCAGAGAAAAAGCCAATCAAAAGTTTTAGTAGTGCCTCTGCCAATTAAATTTTTAAGAATACGGAAGAGAGGCCTGCTGGTGCAGTTGAAATTGGGAGCCATGTAGGGAGTGGTGTCAGTCCCCAGGTGGGGGCCAGGCGTCTCTCCTCCCCCAGCCCTGGGCCAGGGGCAGGTGTGACACTGGAGCCCCCCTTCTCTCCTGTAAGAGAGTAGAGAAAAAACAAACAAACAAACAAAACTTTAGAGAAGAACCGGGACAAGACGTGCTGCTAAAGGAACTGCAGAGAGAGATAGCACAGCTTTCAAGGCCAAAGCTGGCAGCAGCAGGAGAGAGAAGTTCCAAGGGGGGACTGCTTCTTCCCCCTCTTTTGCTTTCTCTCCCTCTCCCTTAAGCAGGGAAAAGACTGAAAAATAAATCCCTGACCCCTGTGGAAGATAATTGGGGTGAGGAGACCCCATGCAGCTTGTAGAGGAGCTTACACTGAAATAAGTGAGCTCGGATGCACGAGGTAGTTGAGACTTCATGAGAAGGCCGGAAAT
>NW_020961746.1:4577-5928 GCF_003031625.1 Empidonax traillii | reverse complement strand
GCCGCCGAATCGAGGCGGGCTTCCCGCGCCCGCGGGCCTCCGTTACCGTGGAGACCGAGCGGCGCGGCGAGATGACGTCAGAGCGCGGGAAAAGGGGAGAAAGGCGGGAAGGGCGGCCCAATGGGAGGGCGCGGCCCGGGACGGGGGCGTGGCCTGCGGGAGGACCCACAACCATCGAGACGCTCCCAGAGCGGCCCCCGGAACGGACCGGAAGTTCCGCTCCGGGAGGCGGAAGCGGAGGCGGCTGCGGAGCATGGCGGGGTTCGGGGTGGCGAACGAGCGGCTGCGGGCGCTGGAGGAGCTGGAGAGGGAGATCGGGGTCTCCTTGCAGAGCGCGGGTGGGCGCGGGGACGGGAAGGGCCGCGAGGTCCAAACGAGGGGGTGGGGGATGCGGGGTGGGTGGGGCTGGCAGCGGGCGGGAGTTCGTTTCCATGGCGACCGCGGGGGGGCGCGGCCTCAGTGCCCTCAGGGAGATGTGAGTGGGCGGGGTTCCGCGAGCGGGCGGGGCTTGAGTGACGTGGCTAAAAGGAGGTGGAGTCTTTGGCGGTGGGTGGGGCTAAAATGGGTGTGGCTCTTAGAGGGGCGGGGCCTGCTCAGTGGGCGGGACTAAAGGGGTCCCAAGTGGGGGGTTTCGGGTCCCTGATCCTGGAATTGCCCAGGGAGAAGCCCCCAGGGACCGGCACCTGGACCCTCTGGGGGTGGGTTGGGGGTCTCAGGTGTGTCCCAGGTGTATCCAGGTGTATCCAGGTGTGTGACAGGTGTGCTTGCAGGCTCGGTGATCCTGGAGCTGTCCAAGGAGAAGCCCCCGGAGCGGCACCTGGACCCTCTGGGGGTGGGTTGGGGGTCTCAGGTGTGTCCCAGGTGTGTCCCAGGTGTGTCCCAGGTGTATCCAGGTGCGTGACAGGTGTGCTTGCAGGCTCGGTGATCCTGGAGCTGTCCAAGGAGAAGCCCACGGAGCGGCACCTGGACCGCCAGGCCGCCCAGTTCGGCGCCGCCGTGGCCAAGGTGGAGGCCGAGCTGTCGGCGCAGATCCGGTACCTGACCCAGGTGAGACCCCCCGGGGGGGCACCCAGGCACTTCGGGGGGGGGTCCTGGGGGGGTTTGGGGAGCTCTGGGTGGGGTTGGAGGGTCCTGGGTGGGTCTGGGTGGTACTGGGAGGGTTTGGGTGGGTTTTTGGGGTGTCTCCAGGTGGGTGTTTTTGGGGTGTTTTGGGGGATGTTTTTGGGGTGTTTTTGGGGTGTTTTGGGGTGTCTCACCTGTCTGGCTGTGCCGTGCCCCCAGGTGGGTGTTTTTGGGGTGTTTTTGGGGTGTTTTGGGGTGTCTCACCTGTCTGGCTGTGCCGTGCCCCCAG
>NW_020961746.1:0-1116 GCF_003031625.1 Empidonax traillii | reverse complement strand
TAGGTTCACCCCACGTGACCTGCGCCTGTGGAGCATCCACAGCCCCCCACGCACGTTCCTAGAACGTCTAGAGGGGTCTGGTGGCGCTGTTATAGGTGATCTATAGGTACCTGTAGGTGATCCATAAGTGATCTATAAGGTGTCTGTAGGTACCTGTAGGTGATCTATAAGTGATCTATAAGGTGTCTGTAGGTACCTGCAGGTGATCTATAAGTGATCTATAAGGTGTCTGTAGGTACCTGCAGGTGATCCATAAATGATCTATAAGGTGTCTGTAGGTACCTGCAGGTGATCTATAAGTGTTTCCCCTCCAGGATGGTGCACGGGGGGCTGCAGGTGCTGGGGCTGGTGGCGCTGTTATAGGTGATCTGTAGGTGATCCATAAATGATCTACTAGGTGTCTGTAGGTACCTGTAGATGATCCATAAATGATCTATAAGGTGTCTGTAGGTACCTGTAGGTGATCTATAAGTGATCTATAAGGTGTCTGTAGGTACCTGTAGGTGATCTATAAGTGTTTCCCCTCCAGGATGGTGCACGGGGGGCTGCAGGTGCTGGGGCTGGTGGCACTGTCATAGGTGATCTATAGGTACCTGTAGGTGATCCATAAGTGATCTATAAGGTGTCTGTAGGTACCTGCAGGTGATCTATAAGTGTTTCCCCTCCAGGATGGTGCACGGGGGGCTGCAGGTGCTGGGGCTGGTGGCACTGTCATAGGTGATCTATAGGTGATCCGTAAATGATCTATAAGGTGCCTGTAGGTACCTGTAGGTGATCTATAAGTGTTTCCCCTCCAGGATGGTGCACGGGGGGCTGCAGGTGCTGGGGCTGGCGCTGGCGGGTGCCGGCTGGGCGGCGCTGGTGGCGGCGGCGGCGCTGCCGCAGTGGGAGGTGTCGTCGTTCGCGGGGGACACGCTGATCACCGCCCTCGTCACCTGGAAGGGGCTCTGGATGAGCTGCGTCAGCCAGAGCACGGGGCAGCTGCAGTGCAAGAGCTACGACTCCATCCTCGCCCTGCCAGGTGGGGGATGGAGGGGATGGAGGGGACATGGGGGACGTCAGGGGGTTTGGGGGGGAATTTCGGGGGGATTGGGGATATTGGGGGGATTGGGGACA
>NW_020961745.1:0-5929 GCF_003031625.1 Empidonax traillii | reverse complement strand
ACACAGCCCCAAACCAGCCTTTATACCAGTGGAAAATTTTGTATGTATGTCTCAGACTCGAAATAGAGTTTGTAGAATTAACAATTTGGATTTATTAAACATTGTGATCAGCACTTTCTGGTGCAATTATTAATGCAAATATTTCTGCCCAGCTATTTGATTAAATGAATAACTTGCAAAGTGATGCATAGCCTCTCCTGGTAGTGCTTGATTCATAATTTCAGTAAGTTAATTAATTACAATCTTATTTTCTCTCTTAATGAATTCTGGTCTGTTCTGATGGCTTTGGAAGTCTTAAACATGTTGTGAATGATTCTCAGTTAAAGTTCCAGAGAATTTTTAGGCTCTATATGAAATAGATTAACAAACTATCGCCTTTCAGTATAGAGCAGAACTTGTGCCTACCTTCTGCTCCCTGTGCTCTGTGAGGAAAATCCATCCCTTCATAAGCAAGTATCCCTTTTTTCCCTAGATGACACTGACAGGCATCACTTTCAAAGAAACTGCACTGCATTCAGCTGCTCTGACCAACAAAAGCTGACCTGCCCTGGGTGAACAGCCATTGGGAGCACATGCCACCAGAGCCACGTCCAGCCATGCAGGATAATCTGATCTCCTGGAACAGCTGCTCCATGCCCTGTGTCCTAAAGGTGCCAGTAAGTGCATTGACTGCTTTCAGAACCCACATCAGCTGGGACTCGCTGTTGGTTCATCATACACTGATGAAATTAAATGTAGTGCAAAATTTTTCCAAGTGCATGACATCTGTTTTCCTGGAATCCTGTTTTTACTAAGCTCACTGAAAGCGGAGTTCCTGGAAGTGGAACTGGTGAATGGATAAAGAACTTCCAGCAGGGTTCTGCTGTTGGATCGCTGTGGCTGTGCTAAAGCTGTTCCCTGACTGCTGGTCATGACCAGGTACTTCGGGGTGCTACCAAGCCAACAGTGCAGGTTGTGTCTCCTTTATAGGATGGACACACCTCCTCACCAAATGGCCTGTGGTTTTTTCCCCCACTTTGTCATGGTGGTTCCCTTGCTCCTGCAGTTTGTCCTTGCTTTTTCTTCCCTACCATGTCCTGTTTGGATTTGGTCCTTTATTTTTTACTGTATCTTTCCAGATTTTGGAGAAAGGAGGTGGGAGGCCATGTGTTTGGGGATTTTTCCATTGTCTCAGACCGTATCTCCTCCTCCTTTTCCTATCCCCTTTTTTTCCACATGAGTGTTTCTGATCTCTGCCTTGCACCACTGTTTTCTGCCTTTCCATTGCTCCACTTCCCTCCCTCCATTTGCTGGAGGGTGGCATGGGAGAAAACACCACTGAGCTCACAGCAGTCATCCCCTTGCCTTGCCTTCCAGTGATGTTGCAAAATCGGTGGCAAAAGCAGTCCCAGCAGGCGTCCTTGAGAGAGACCTGGAGGCTGGAGATAGAGAGGCTCAGACATTGAGATAATAACCATCTCTAATTAAAAACTGGATAATTCAGATACCCATCAGACACACTATCTGATCATAAACACAAGCCTGGCACAGGCCTAGATCTTGCCTCCTCAGTGTCCTAGTCTGCTATGAATGGTCATCTAAACAGTCACACAAAGTAAGGCTTCATCAGCTTCGCTTCATTAGAAACTAATTAGAACCATCACCCCAAGCTGGAAAGATACCTTTGAAGTACAAATATTTCCTCAGCTTTTCTTAATCAAGGCTTTCTTTTTATTCCCTTCTATATATGCTGATTCCAGCTAGCACATGAATTAGAAATCCTGGAAGGCTGTGAGGAAAAACTCCTCTTGCAGTATTTCCAGTTGGATAAAACCCAAAAATCCATTGGAAATCTCATGATTTCCAGCACAATGTACTGGCCAAGAAAATCTGGAGAATCTGCAAATGAGCATCCAGATGTCTGGAAAAATCCCTGACCTGGAAAAGAATCTTCATAGGTTTCTTTATTCTTTAATACGAAGAATAAAAGCTTATTAATTACCAATATTAATAAACTCCTTAAAGCACATGATGCCTACAAGAAAAGAATTAACTGTGTTTGTGTTGGTTGATATGCTTGTAGGCCTGAGGGCTTGTGTGGCCTGGACAGACAGGAAGGCAAACTGTGAAAGGAAACTTATTCAAGAAGGGAACCTGTGCAAAGGACAGATACATGATGCAAATAAGGTTTTTGTCACCTGTCCCACACTGATCAGGTACTGCTCTCTACATGCAGCCCAGCACTTCAGTGCCAGGGGTGGGCTGCAGGGACACTGGGGTCCCACACCACCCTTTCCCTCGTGCACTGGTGGTTGGGGGCCACGTGTCTCCTGCTCTCCACGCTACCCTGACTTGTGGTCGGAGATGGAGAATGTAGCCTGAGCTAGAGATCCAGGATGGGGCCTTTATTTATACGTTTTCAAGATGCTTCCCATAAATTCACTGCAAACCAGCTCAGATCCCTGAAGAGCAACCTATGTGACGTGGCCTTGCTATTTCAGATGTTTTTGTTGTTTGCTCTCTGCATCTTTATTAACAGCACTCTGCCAAGGCCGTTGCATTAAACATTGATCTACCTTGACAGTGGGAGCAGGGAGTGCATTTTGAAGGGCAGGTGTCAGCCCCTTGCTAGTGGCATCCTTCTCTCACAGTTATTTAACTATTTCTTAGGTTGACAAGAAAAACACATGGAAAGAGCCACTGGTGCTGAGAGGGCACAGAATTTCGCTGCTAACTAAAGCATGGCAGGGAGGAAAACTGCACTCCTGAATTTCACACCTGGAAACCTGCCAAACTCAGAGGCACCTCAACCAACCTTGTTGCTCTCCTGTCGAGGTACCGTCTGCTCGTTCGGATTTGCCAGGTGGGAGCTACTTATCATTTCATAGCAGTTCTCCAGGCTGAAGCCTACTGACCTGTGGGAAAATCACTCAAAGGGCATTTTATAGCACTTGAAGCTTCATCTGTGCCTAGTGATGAGCTCGCTGCTGTAGTTTTGAAGGTGCTTCCTGCAGTGACTCTTTCATGCAATTGCCACTTCATGACATAGTTTCAATTTCTAAACATTCTGGGATTCCCTTGAAATAGCCTCAAGGGAAGTGGCAGGTTCTGAAACTCTTGATGCCTTCATAAAAGCAATTCAGATGCCAAATGCTGGTCTTGGTACTGGGAAATGAGCCGTCAGAAGGTTCTGCCTGGCTTGGTGGTGACTGATGGAGAAGGGGTCTGAAATGTTGGTTAACCCTTTGAGGATGTTTGAAAAGGAAAAAAAAATTGCTTTGTTTCTGTGAAGGGCATGATGAGAGATACAGATGGACAGAAGATTTGTTTCTTTGGTTTCTTGTTTTAAATGTGGGTACTGAGAAACTTCACTGTCTGATCAAAAAAAAAAAAAAATCTACAGCAGCCTAAGCACACTATGTAACCCTCACAGCTACCTTTCTGAATGCTTTAAAATACGTGGTGCAAAAACTCACCCCACCTTCCTGAGTGGGGCAACCTATTCACAACCCGTGTTGTCTTGGATGCTCCCAAGTTTTCCAGCTCTTTAAGTAAAAGAGCCATGAAATGCTAATCTCCAGTAACTGCTCCTCCTGAGCAGAGGCACTGCTCACTGGGTTTTCTCCATGGCTTTCCCAGTGAGTTTCTCCCTAGGTCTTGCCCTTGCTCAGGGTGTCTCACTGATGTGAAAATCAATGACCAGCTGCCGTGTGTGACATGGGACACACCGTCTCCCCGTTAGAGGTGACAGGAGCAGCCAGCCTGCTGGCAGGCATCCCCCTGACATACCCCCTGCCCCATCCAGCCCTGTAGTCCAGGTGCTGCATCCCTGCCACGCTGTCCGTTCCCTCCTGCTCCTGGACTGCAGCCCCTGCCTGGAGCTCTTGGCTGGGTGAGCGAGGCCGGGCCCGTCTGGCAGCGGTGCAGGCTCTGGGGAGGAGCAGTGGGGCTGCTGTGGATCCACTGCCAGCTGGCACAGCACAGCACAGCCCAGCCAGGCACTGAGTGGGGACGAAACAAAGCTTGGATGAAATGTCCCAGATGAAACATTCCCACAGCCTGTTCATGTTTGCCTGGCCTCATCATAAAGCACCTTGACTTCAAGGTACCTGCTCACCGCGTGCTCAGAAATCTGGCTTGAGTGCCTGGTAACTTTTGTTTGCAAGTTTCAAGTTTTGGCAGAGGTTCACTTGTTTATGTCTGGATTTTTTTTTTTTTAATTTTGTAGAATTCTCTGGCTGAGGATAAGTTTGAGGCTTAAATTACACAGTCACACTAACAGCAGTCTGTGCATTAACTACAGCAGTTGGTGGGTTTTGAAAGGTTTGCTATAAACCACCTCATCTCATGGCATTTATTTTCACCATATCTGTTGGTGCGGGACAGTGTGAAACTTTTTTTTCCCAGGGTTGAATTCTCCTATTTCAACATGAATTTTTAATCCAGCAGTAACGCCTGGGTGTTGCCTGGACCTCTGGGGACTGCTGGTATGCGTTTCTCCAAAACTGATGTGCCTATTGCAAGCAATTGTTCTCTGAAGTCTGTTCAAGCGCTCAGCTTGTTCTGCACAAAAAACCTCCAGCAACTTGACAGTACTTCAGCTGCTACTGTGATGAAAATGCTTGCTGTCATGTTAATTAATGCATCACTTTGTCAGTTCTTTGTAGTCTGCCATCTACCTGCCTCTACCCTTGTCTCTTCTCCTCTCTTCTCTTTAGGTGGTGACCCCTCTGGATGGCCTGCCTTCCTGAATCTGTGTGTGCACAGAACCAGCCACGACAGTGCTCCTACAATAACAAATCTTGTGAAAACATAAGAGCATCCCAACCACCTCTGCCCTGGTATGTCATCACCTCACTTTTAGGAGGTGCTGCTGGAGCAGTTCAGACACTGAACAGCACACCCAGCTGCCTATTCCTTCCTCCTCATCCCAGTTAACAAGCGAGCAGTTACCTGCCCACAGTCTGATGGTGTGCCCATGCCAAGCCCAGAAGTCTCTGAACGGGTTGTATGCATGAATAATTTTAGCCCTAATAGACTTTCCTGTCCAGTTTGAACTTTTTGTCCTTCCAAGAACAACTCAGGAAGGATCCCATGGAAGTTCTCAGTACCATGGGTATTCTAAGGTCTCCATCAGGAAAGGCATGGGAATCTCTCCAGGCTATTACATCAGCCTTGCAGATGACTCACGCTGGATGTCTGCACTCTCTGTTGCTGGTGAGGAGGCAGCTGGGTTGGGGAGCTTTGGTCAGCCTCATCTTTCCAGATGGAGAAATGGAGGCTGAGCCAGCTCGTGGTGTAACCACAGCGGGTTCAGTAGGGTGTATCAGTGTCCCAGGGGATGTCTGTGTGATGGATCTTGTCTGAATAAAATTAAGAGGTGGTCAGATATTTTTCCTCATCTTCTGTGACACACCACCTTCCACCGTCTCCTTTTTTGTTCATCTGTGGAAATTTTAGTGTTTGTGCCAGTTAAGACCACAGCAAAGTGTTTTTCAGCCTGTCCCATTGCTCGTTCTGGAGAGTTGGGCCAATTTTATTCACTCATAACCTTATAATATCAGAAAATGATGTCCAGGGTTTCCTTTCTTCTCTGTAGTCCTGTGGTCTCTCTTCTTTTTCCAGCATTTGTTGGTTTGCCCATCCTGAAATTCCATTTTCAGGAGATGTGCTGCTTCTGAGGGCATTTCTCTCGTGTTTGAGTTATACCTTTGTGGAATTTGATTTCAGTTTTTGAGCAGATGAGGTTCCTGATTGGCAAGATAAGAAATAACTCAGTAATGCATAATAAGTGTCAGTTGATCTAAAAGGTGGCTACCTTCAAAATAATGAAGATAACCTTTATGGGGAGTGACTTCATGTTCAGTCCACTGGACTTCAGAAGAGACTGTGTATTAAGTGGAGCCAATCCCTAGATGCATTACTGATATCAGATCGGGGGGGGGGGGGG
>NW_020961744.1:4880-5931 GCF_003031625.1 Empidonax traillii | reverse complement strand
TGTAGATGTGCTGTGACACAATCAGTGCTGCTGGACTTGGTGTGGAACATGGTGCATGGCAGAAGAGGAGATAAGCCACTGGCTGTGGGATTTTATGGGGTTTTTTGATCCCAAGCAGTTTATTCCTCCTCAGGATACAACAAAACTCTTTTCTTACCTTTGGGATCTGAGTGAGTGTAGGTGCTCTCATAATCAGAGATCACAAATGACTGGCCAGTCCCATGGTATCACCTCTGTAATTGAATGTTGCTCCAATATCAAGAAAAGTATCTTTGGGTGGTAATATGAATACAGCACTGTTTGACTAAAATTACTGTTTGTAAGATCTACTCTAAATTTGATTTCCTCAGCTACTGGCTTTTCCTGGATGTTTCTAAGTGTGGTCTCAGCAGATGTTTATCCATGTGCTCGTGGAAGTGAAAATGTACATTCCCTACTCATTTGCCTCTTCCTGGTATTGATTAAACTTTGGGGGTTTTCTGGATTGTTGTGAAATGAAGACGAGATAAATTACAATTTAAATTTAGTTATGTTAGTAAAATTTACCTATGTTAAGTGTGACTTTGCAAAATTGTAACTGCTTGAAAGAAGGTTGCTGTCCTAACTGTGGGCAATTAAGATAAAGCTTTCCTAAACAAAAGGGACTGTCAGGGAAAGCAGAAAGACTTCTAGCATGTAGGATTGCAAGGGAGACAAAAGAGAGGTGGGGGAAACCTAAGCTGTTTGAAGTGATAAAACTTTATGTAACCACTCTATAATAGTAGGAATAGGATTTAGGCAACAAAATGTCTATTTAGATAAGGTAGACTTTGTAAAGAGTGTATGTGATAGAATCTATTTTGAAACTCACTCCTTCAAAAGTATAAAAAGCTGTTGTGTGTCTTTACTCGGTGGAATGCACGGGGGGGGCCAAACCCCCTGCACCTCCCCGGCCTTAATAAAAGTGTGCTTTGCATGTAGTTCAAGGATGTCTTTGAATCAGCCCACCCCTGGGGCTCTGCCGGGAACCCACACCGGGATCCCCCCGCAAAAAAAGAAAAAAACACCTCCC
>NW_020961744.1:0-1800 GCF_003031625.1 Empidonax traillii | reverse complement strand
CTACACACGACCTGATAGGGATTAATTCACATAGGAGTACTTGAAAGCTAGGTGCTCCAGGAACAACGATAGTACGTATTATTCGGTTTCTATCAGATTGTATTAAAGACCATTTAAAGGGTTGGTGACTTATTTCTGATCCCATACTTAGTTCAAATGTAGTGGAGATATAGGCTAAAAGTAACCAGACTTGGAGTGATGGTAGAAATTTTTGAGGAGTATTAACTTTCGTTTTTACTAATTTCCCATTATTCCCACCTGTTATTGTGTTTCGTTTCCCATCGGCACCTGCCAAGGACTGAGCCAACTTACACTCCTTCGTTTGCATAGCTCTGCTTCTCTTGCCTACTCCTCCGCTTGAAGCAGCAAGGGTGTGAATCTTCTCAGCAGCAACCATGTTCTTCTGGAGTAAGGTTTTGGCTTGTGGGAACTTTATTTTGGTTCCTACTTAGAAGGATGGCACAGGTGTTTATATTATCTGGGAATATAAAACACTTATGAAGTCCAATTAACACAGGGGGTTATTTAATTTACTGTGACCAAAGGGTATTACTAATTTCGTTTCCCCCCCCCGTGTTTTTTTTTTTTTTTAACTATTAACCCCCCACTCTTATTATTTCTACGAGCACTCTTTGTCTAGTAAAATAGGTGGTGTCATAGATCTGTTGTATTTCGAAGTATGAAGGGAAGTTTCTTCCCCCCCTTGAGTGATATTGGTGTTTGGGAAGTTAGTTTTCTTTTGGCAGCATATTACAGAAAGGTTAAAATATAGAATTACAATATTAGATTATTTCACAAAGTTAATATTTGGTTCTTATTCACGTGTTATGTTTCACCTGAAGGTGGAAAAATAAAGTAGTTTTTTTTTTTTTTTAATGTCTTTCAATGTTCAATTAAAATAGAAAGAATATATAAGTCTCTGGAATCACCGGTGTGGTACAGTTCGAGATTAGGTTGTCTTTCTTCTTAGCGTTAATGTCATGTCTCCTGGAGTTCCATGCATTTCCCAGTTCTGTTGTTTTAATGGTCCTTTAACTCGTGAAGCATGCGTCCATCCTCTTTCTGCTGTTCTAATTGCAGTTTCTGTTGTGAGCAGAACAAGAAAAGGGCCCTCCCATGTGGGAGTGAGGGAAATTTCTTTCCAGGATTTTATTAGCACCATGTCTCCTGGTTTTATGTTATGCATGGCTATTTCTAATGGTGGTCTTTGTACCACCATACCTTTTTTTCGTAATTCCTCCCTCCTTTTCATTAATTGTACTATATATGTATTAATATTACTGTCATCCAGGGTTGGATGATTCACAGGGAACTCTAGATCATAGGGCATACCATAAAGCATTTCAAATGGTGATATTCCTATGTCTGTTCTGGGTTGGGTTCTGATGTTTAATAACGCTATTGGTAAACATTTAACCCAAGACATATTATTCTCTACTATTAGTTTGGTTAATTGTTTTTTTATTTCTCCGTTCATTCTTTCTACTTTGCCAGAACTTTGGGGATGCCAAGGCGTATGAAATTGCCATTTAGTTCCAAAAGGGGCCAAAGCATTTTTTACCACCTTAGATATAAAGTGGGGGCCTCTGTCTGAGTCTATTGTTTCGATGTTTCCATATCGAGGCATAATGTATTCTAAAAGTATCTTTACTACTGTATTGGCCGTTGCCCGAGGAGTAGGAAAAGCTTCCACATAGTGGGTTAAATGGTCTACTATGACAAGTAGGTGTTTATATCGTCCCACCTTAGGTAAATCAGTAAAATCTATTTGGATTTTCGCAAATGGTCTGTGAGCCAAAT
>NW_020961743.1:3889-5932 GCF_003031625.1 Empidonax traillii | reverse complement strand
TTTGTGCTTTCAGCAGTGTCTTGGTTTTCAATCTCAGCATCCTCTCAGACTCATCCCATTACAGGGACTCAGATTGAAAATTCCAGCGAATGTGATCTGACTCCAGTCAAATGCATTTCCACCCAGGAAGGAAAGCATTTCCCCTCCATCTCTCCTGTGCGATTGGTGAGCTGCCATGGTCCATAATAAACACATGAGACCTGTGGGGTTCAAAGCACAGGGTAGCAGATCCTGGGCAGATCTGCTTTTGTTCAAAATGGGGGGCTTTTATAGGGCAGGCTGAGGAGGGTTCTGGAAAAAGGGAGTGGATATGTAAAACTTGGAGGGGTTAACATGAATATGTAACAGGGAGGTGGGTACATGACCACGAGGTAACTTGGAAGGGATATGATTGTGTAGGACACAGACACCACAGTAAGTTGTCCAATAAGAGAGTAGCAAACAGTCCAAAGGAGAAAACTTTACAGCAACACAGGGGAACATGCCTGGACATGCCCTGAAACAACAGCATCAACTTAACTATAGGTTTTAGCCAAACAGTCCCTGCAAACAGTCCATTAGACAAACGTAGGATCACTGCTCTTCTCCTCAAGAAACTCTTTCTTCCAGAGCAGGTACGATTCATACTCCTTGCAGTCACTTCCAACAGTGAGCCACTCTTGGCACTCCATGCACCCATGGAGCTTCCTGTGCTGGCACCTTTTGTCTGGGAGGAATCTGCATTCTTAGTCCATTTGGGGGATCAGACTTGTGGAGTGCTGAGCTGAAAAAAGACACACAATGGACAAACCATACTAACTGGCCTCAGTTAGGCCTGGCCCTGACATAGCCAGAAGCCTCTTTGCAGGCAGGGGAAAGATACAGGAGCAGTGATACCAGACTGCAGGAATGTAAACAAAGAGAAACCTGGGACATAAATAAGGAGGAGTTTTAGGAGAAAAACAATGTCTTCATATCACATGGACACCTGTGTGCAGCCAATAGGCAGTGTGTCAGTAATGCACGCTCGGTTCGTGGGTTACAGCAAATAACCAATAGTTTGAAAGTGATCACGCCCCGGGGGCAGTGAAAGTGTATAAGAGGTTGGGTTATGTAAATAAAGCGGAACATTTGTGTAAATCATCCTGATTTGTGTGCAGTTTGTTCTGGAAGCTCCTCTGCCAACATCCACGTTATATCACAGCTGTGCCTTTGTTGTCACCCGTCCTCTGTGACGTCACATGTCCCCAGTGATGTCACAATGTTTATGTGATGTCACCTCTGTCCCCTGTGTTGTAACCCCTGTCCCCTGTGATGTCACCAATAGCCCTGTGACATCACGGCTGTCCCTTTGTGGTCACCAATCCCCTGTGACATCACTGGTCCCCAGTGATGTCACTGCTGTCCCTGTGATGTCACCAGTGTCACCGATGATGTCGCTGGTGTCTCTGCAATGTCACTCCCTTTCTTCTGAAGTCACCGATGTCCCCAGTGATGTCACTGATGTCCTTGGGAGATCACGGCTGCCCCTTTGTTCTCACCAGTCCTCTGTGATGTCACTGGTCCACAATGATGTCACTGCTGTCCCTCTAATGTCACCACTCCCCCCTGTGATGTCACCAATGTCCCTGTGACATCACTGCTGTCCCTCTGTTGTCACTCTGATGTCACTGGTCCCCAGTGATGTCCCTGCTGTCTCTGTGATGTCACCGCTGTCCCCTGTGATGGCACCAATATCCCCGATGATGTCACTTGTGTCTCTATCATATCAGCCCTGTGCTAGTGAAGTCATCGATGTCCCTGTCACATCACGGCTGTCCCTTTATTGTCAGCAGTCCCCTGTGATGTCACTGGTCCCCAGTGATGTCACCCACATCCCTGAGAAGTCACCACTGTCCCCTGCAATGTCACCCATGTCCCGATGATGTCAATGGTGTCTCTCTGATGTCACCTCTGTCTTTGTGAAGTCACCAATGACCCCAGTGATGTCACCCATGTCCCTGGGATGTCACCACTATCCCCTGGGATGTCACCAGGACACAGATAATATCACTGGTGTCTGTG
>NW_020961743.1:0-1740 GCF_003031625.1 Empidonax traillii | reverse complement strand
CAACAGTCCCCTGTGACGTCACTGCTCCAATGAGGTCATTGCAGTCTCTGTGATATCACCACTGTCCCTTGTGGTGTCACCAATGTTTCTGATGATGTCACCGGTATCTCTGTAATGTCACCCTTGTCCTTGTAAAGTCACCAATGTCCCCAATGATGTTACCGATGTCACTGTGATATCACAACTGTCCCTTTGTTTTCACCAGTTCCCTCTGATGTCACTGGTCCCCAGTGATGTCATGGATGTCCCTGTGATGTCACCAGTGTCATCAGTGATATCACTGATGTCTCTGTGATGTCACACCTGTCCTTATGCAGTCACTGATGTCGCCTGTGATATCATCAATGTCCCTGTGCCATCACGGCTTTCCCATTATTGTTGCCAGTGCCTTGTGATGTCACCAATGTCCCTGCTGATGTCACTGATGTCTCTGTGATGACACCCCAGTCATCGTGAAGTCACTGATGTCCCCTCTGATGTCACTGATTTCCCTGTGACTCATGGCTGTTCCTTTTTTGTCACCAGTGCCCTGTGATGTCACTGTTCCTCAGTGGTGTCACTCTGTCCCTGTGGTGTCACCACTGTCCCCAGTGACTTCAGCAATGTCCCTGATGATGTCACTTGTGTCTCTATTATGTCAGCCCTGTGCTTGTGAAGTCACCTGTGTCCCTGTGACATCACGGCTGTCCCTTTGTTGTCAGCAGTCCCCTGTGACATCGTTGGTCCCCAGTGATGTCACTGCTGTCTCTGTGATGTCACTAATGTCCCCAGAGGTGGCACCATGTCCCCGTGAGGTCACTGATGTTCCTGTGATGTCACAAGATGCCTTTGACTTCACTGATATCTCTGTGACATCATGGGTGTCCCTTTGTTTTCACCAGTCCCCTGTTGTCGTGGTTTTGCCCACCAGCCAGCCCCTGGGGCTGAGGATGGTTTTATCCGGGTGAATTTCCAGAGAAAAAAGCCAATCAAAACTTTAGTAACACCTTTGCTAATTACATATTTAAGAAAACGGAAGAGAAGGTTGGTGGCGCAGTTGAAATTAGTAGCAGTTGAAATTGGTGGCAGTTGAAATTAGGGAGCCATGTAGGGAGAGAGAGACAGGCCCGAGGTGGGGGCCAGGCCTCCCTCCTCCCCCGGCCCTGGGCCAGGGGCAGGTGTGGCACTGAAGCCCCTTCTCTCTTGTAAGAGAGTAAAGAAAAAAAACTTTAAAGGACTGACTGCTTGGACAAAAAAACCCTGCAGAAGAAATTCCAGCAGAGAGATAATGAAGTGTCCAAGGTCAAAGCCGGCAGCTGGAGGAGAGAGAAGTTCGAAGAGGGGGGCTGTTTCTCCCCCCTTTCACTCTCTCTCTCCAGCAGGGAAAAGACTGAAAAATAAATCCCTGCTACCTTTGGAAGATTGTTGGGGTGAGGAGACCCCCATGCGGCTCACAGAGGAGCTTGTGGATGTACCAGGAAGCCGAGACTTCATGAGAAGGACTGAAATGAGGCAGAGTCCTGTTGAAGATTTCTGACCCTGAGAGCTTACGCCAGAGTGAAAACGGCTCAGGTAAGCTTGGGATCCAAGTGAGGGATCCATGCTGCTGGTGCTGGAGATTTGTGACCCTGAGAGAACCTCACGCTGGAGCAAGAACGGCTTGGGTAAGATGTTGGGATCCAAGTAAGGGATCCATGCTAGATCCATGCCAGAGAGGTCTATTCAAGGACTGTTCTCCCGTGGGGAGGGACCTCCCCAGGG
>NW_020961742.1:4353-5934 GCF_003031625.1 Empidonax traillii | reverse complement strand
TCCCGATGTCCCAGTGACATCACAGCTCTCCCTTTGTTGTCAACATTCTCCTGTGATGTCACTGGTCTCCAGTAATGTCACTGCTGTTGCTGTGATGTCACCACTGTCCCCAGCAGTGCCACCATTTCCCTGTGATGTGACCGATGTCCCTGTGATGTCACCAGACCCCTTTGATGTCACTGATGTCCCTGTGACATCATTACTGTCCCTCTGTTGTCACTCTGATGTCACTGGTCCCCAATGATGTCCCTGCTGTCTCTGTGATGTCACCACTGTCCCCTGTGATGTCACCGCTGTCTCTGTGATGTCACCACTGGCCTTGTGAAGTCACTGATGTCAGCTGTGATGTCACAGATGTCCCCGTTAATGTCACTGCTGTCTCTGTGATGTCACCACTGTGCCGAGCCGTGGCACCATGTCCCAGTGAGTTCATCGGTGTCCCTGTGACATCACGACTGTCCCTTTGTTGTCAACAGTCCCCTGTGACGTCACTGGTCCCAATGAGGTCATTGCAGTCTCTGTGATGTCACCACTGTCCCTTGTGGTGTCACCAATGTTTCTAATGATGTCACTGGTGTCTCTGTAATGTCACCCTTGTCCTTGTGAAGTCACCAATGTCCCCAATGATGTCACCGATGTCACTGTGATATCACGACTGTCCCTTTGTTTTCACCAGTTCCCTCTGATGTCACTGGTCCCCAGCAATGTCATGGATGTCCCTGTGATGTCCCTGGTGTCATCAGTGATATCACTGATGTCTCTGTGATGTCACACCTGGCCTTATGCAGTCACTGATGTCCCCTGTGATGTCACCAATGTCCCTGTGCCATCATGGCTTTCCCATTATTGTTTCCAGTGCCTTGTGATGTCACCAATGTCTCTGATGATGTCACTGATGTCTCAGTGATGACACCCCAGTCATTGTGAAGTCACTGAATTTTCCTCTGATGTCACTGATTTCCCTGTGACACCACGGCTGTCCCTTTGTTTTAACCAGTCACCTTTTGTGTTACTGTTCCTCAATGGTGTAATCTCTGACCCTGTGACGTCACCACTGTCCCCAGTGACTTCAGCAATGTCCCCGATGATGTCACTTGTGTCTATAATGTCAACCCTGTGCTTGTGAAGTGTTGCAGTTATTGAAAAGATCTGGAGTCCCAGAATGGGGAAAGAGACTGCTTCTCCTCCTTGGACTGATATAAAGGGGGGAGAGGTATTTCTATAAATATATAATACTTTTGCTTGAGTAGAATTGTTGTAGATGTAGTTCTTTAGTTTTATTTTGCTAGTAATAAATGTTCATATTATTTTCCCAAATCAGGTCTCCTTTGTCTGCATAAACCTTCTCTCAACTTACAGTAATTGGGTGTGGGGTGAGAGCAAATTGACCCGGAGCAAAACCACAAAATGTTGCCTTAAGAGACCATGGAGAAAAAGACTCCAGGCCAATTTAGGGAGGAGATAAGATAAAGAGACCTGGTCCTTTAATGAGTTGTTAGGCCTAGAGGAACACATACCATGTGTGCCCCCCCAGACAGGGGTTCTAGGATTTTATAATAAGGTCCATCCAATCCCAGGTTT
>NW_020961742.1:0-1094 GCF_003031625.1 Empidonax traillii | reverse complement strand
CAGGGCCTGTCCCTGCCCATGGTCCCAGCACTGACCCCCAGCAGTGACTGAGCTGCCAGAGCACTCAGGCCTTGGGCAAGGAGCAGAAAGGAGAGGGAGGCAGTGGAAAAAGAGCAGCTCTGAAAAGCCCAAGAGCTGCTGCTCCCTGGCACTGCTCCTGTCCCGGGACTCTTTACCCCTTCTCCTCTGTACACGGGCACTGCCCTCCAGCTGCAGGGAAGTTCTTGGAGCAAGAGTATGGAAGAAAGGATTCAAGTCCTTTATTAGACTCTGAGATTGGGATTCCTCATGTACAGAATAACAAAGGCAGGATATTTCACAAAGCAGTTCTACAGGAGTTTTATTTTCTTTACACAATTGTGGGTAAAAACAAAGTAGGAAAGAGTCAATTGCGTATGGTATAAAGAATAAATTTCTGTGTTAACAGCATTAAAAGAGGAAAAAACATAAGAAAACTTCCCAACCAACACTCTCAAAAGCTTTAGAAGGCAGGCTGGGCGGGTGAAGGGTTACACAATGAGTGTCCTGCGGAAGAATAGAGGCAGGCTATTGCTGCTGAAAAGCATCCAGTCAACATTTTCCTTATGACATCCCTGAGCTCCTGGTTCCTCAGGCTGTAGATGAGGGGGTTCAGGGCTGGAGGCACCACCGAGTACAGAACTGACAGAACCAGATCCAGGGATGGGGAGGAGATGGAGGGGGGCTTGAGGTTGGAAAATATGGCTGAGCTGAGGAACAGGGAGACCACAGCCAGGTGAGGGAGGCACGTGGAAAAGGCTTTGTGCCGTCCCTGCTCAGAGGGGATCCTCAGCACAGCCCTGAAGATCTGCACATAAGAGAAAACTATGAAAATGAAACATCCAAATGCTAAACAGACACTAACCAAAAGGAGCCGAATTTCCCTGAGGTAGCCTGAGTGTGAGCAGGAGAGCTTGAGGATGTGAGGGATTTCACAGAAGAACTGGCCCAGGGCATTGCCCTGGCACAGGGGCAGGGAAAATGTATTGGCTGTGTGCAGCAGAGCAGTGAGAAACCCAGAGGCCCAGGCAGCTGCTGCCATGTGGGCACAAGCTCTGCTGCCCAGGAGGGTCCTG
>NW_020961741.1:4164-5935 GCF_003031625.1 Empidonax traillii | reverse complement strand
GGGCACTTTGACAAGCCAGCCATTCCTTGCTCACAACCCCCTGCAATCATCCCAGCCCACCGCCTGTCCTGGCCATCAGCTCCCACAGTGCACACACAGGGGGCTCCACTGCAGCTGAAGGGAGGGAGCAGCATTCCAGGAGGCTTCACTTTCTTCCCTGCATTCCTGTTCCACACTCAGCACATTTCCCAGCACTTATTACCATACACACCTACCCTGTAAGGTTTCTGAGAGGATTCTCCAAGGAGCTTCCACAGTCTTCTCTGTCTGGAGTCCCCAAAGTCCCCAGTGCCTGCCTTAGGAACCTCAAGACAACTCACCTGCTGGCAGAGAAACTTGGTGCTGCTTGGCTGCTGCCTCACTTCTCTTCTTCCTTGTTTCTTCACCTCCCTGGGTTAGTCCCTGTCAATCCCCTGGCTCGGCTCTCTGCAGTTTTGATGCCACAGCCCCCTGCAGAAAGTATCAGCTCTCGTTACACCTCAAAACTCACACAGCATCCCCCCTTTCTTCCTTTCAAAACTTTTTCAAAAGCAAAGGTTTCTTGGCTTGCCTTGCTCCTGGAGATGCAGCAAAGGGCATCTTGAAATCTCGGACTGCCAACTACTCACGGTTGTCATTCCAGGGGCTTCTCTCACACCCTGCACTGATCAATCCTCTTTGCCACTGGGTTTCTTTGCAGGTTCTTGCAGTCACGTTCTGGAAGCAAACCACAATGAGCAAATTTAGCTGTTACTGCAACCAATACATTCTGGCACTGTGATTTTAAAGGATACTGGGTTTTCCTTACCCACAGAGATCTCAGCTTCATGGTAACACCTACAGGCTCTGCCCTTGTCCATGCTCCCTAAAGCTTTCCCCTGGGAACACCAAGCTTTCCACAAGCATTTTCTACTCCAGTTGGGACTTCCAGCACACCTAAAGGCAATTGAAATCAGAAGGAAAGGACTTGGTTACTGCACAGCATTGGGTCAGGGACATCAGGACACTCAAACCATACTCACTGTGGACTCTCCAGCCCCAGCACTCCTGCAGCCTCCTCATTTCCCACAGACACTCACTTCTACTTCAAGGACTCCCATCAGGAAACGGATCCCCCTTCCCAGAAGCCAATCCCCAAGGCTCTTGTTACAACATGCAAACCACAAGAATGACCAAGGGCAGCTGCTGGCAGAGGACACAGAGAGGATTGTGGGGATCACACACCTTTACCTGGCAGGGCTCCCAGTTTCACCTGCCATCCACAAGCAGCTCTGGATTTTCAGGCTGCTTTGCTTCACAGGGCCTTTTCTGCCAAGCTCACTGCTGGAGGATTTGGTCTGGTCTTGAGACACGTCTTACAAACCTGAGCTTCAGGGGAACTGGGGCACTTTTCATTATTCCTCACTCTTCCAGGGCTGCACTTGCCACGATCCTTTGGGCACCAGGAACCTTCCAGACTGTCCCAAACCTTCACAGCCCACTTGCTCTTCTTGCCACAGTTGGAGCAGCTCAGTGTCCCTGCAGGAAGAGAAAATTCAAGGATTCTCTCTGAAAACAGAACCTGCCCCGCTTTGCTTTCCTATTCCATGTGTTCTTCCCTTGGAACCAGTTGGTGGGACTCATTCCCAGCCTCCTGAGGTTCATTTCCCACCTCACTCGTGGCTGCACTAGAGCTGCTTCTCCACACACACCGAAGGAGCTGCTGCAGCTTGTCCAGTTTCCTGCTTCTCCTTGAAACTCCTGCAGCTGTTTGCCCAGCTCTCCAGGCTCCATTCCTTTGCCCACTGCACTT
>NW_020961741.1:0-1113 GCF_003031625.1 Empidonax traillii | reverse complement strand
TCCCTGCATTCCTGTTCCACACTCAGCACATTCCCCAGCACTTATTACCATACAGACCTACCCTGTAAGGTACCTGAGGGGATTCTCCAAGGGCCTTCCACAGTCTTCTCTGTCTGGAGTCTCCAAAGTCCCAAGGGCCTACCTTAGGAATCTCAAGACAACTCACCTGCTGACAGAGGAACTTGGTGCTGCTTGGCTGCTGCCTCACTTCTCTTCTTCCTTGTTTCTTCACCTCCCTGGGTTAGTCCCTGTCAATCCCCTGGCTCAGCTCTCTGCAGTTTCGATGCCACAGCCCCCTGCAAAAAGTATCAGCTCTCGTTACACCTCAGAACTTACACAGCATCCCCCCTTCTTTCCTGACACTTGGCCAGTAGGACAAGGTCTCCTTATTCAAAGCACAGTTGGACTCCTGAGTGACTACAACAGCTACAGCCCTGAATCAGAACACAGACTGATTCACGGATGAGAACCTGCAAGGATCCAGTTTGTTCTGCTGACCAATCAAAGGAGTTTTCCCAACCCAAGATAAAATTGCCCAAGGTCCCTTTCCTGCAACTTGAACTGCTAGAAATGGGATCAGCAAGGCCTGCAAAGGCCCTTTCCACTTCACCTGGAGGGGCTGGGAGTCCCACCACTTGACAGGGACCCAAGGGCTGGGCAGGAACAGACGGGCTGGGGCGTCCGATCCATCGGCCGAGGCGTCACCGTCAATTCCTGGAGTTCCTGCAGGGCACATCCTAAAGCCAGCAAAGAATGATGAGGATCGCTTTTGGCTTTCATGGGAATATCTCCTGCAATATGGGGAGCTTGATAAGGCCTCCTGGTACAACAAGGACAGACTTATGGCCATCTATTCAAACTACCTCAAATCTCTCTGCACACCTTGTCCTTTGTTTTCCCTCCCAAACAAAGGAGCTTCAAACAGTTCAGAGAGATGTGGCAGAGCCAGAGCTCTCCTCAGGGAATGCCTGAGCTGCCTAAAGGCTGCCCTTGCACCAGCTAGCCAAGGCAGCAAACTCTTACAGGGGGTTTCCAAAGTTTGCATCAGCCTTCCCACACATCCCTAGGGAGCAATGCAGAGTCCTCACCATCCTACCATTCCCAGGAAGGCAC
>NW_020961740.1:2839-5936 GCF_003031625.1 Empidonax traillii | reverse complement strand
AAAAAAAAAAAAAAAAAAAAAAAAAAAAAAAAAAAAAAAAAAAAAAAAAAAAAAAAAACTTGCCAAGAAATAGAGCCATCCAGACTGTTGGTTTGTGAGTTTGTTTGGTTGGTTTTTTAATGTCCCACTGTTCTCCAAATGAGCTGATTTGTATATGAGTTGTATTTGAGATGTGTCTTACCTTGATGGCAGTTTGGGCTTCTGATTTGGATATTGGGCAACTGCTCGCTGTGAGAGCCTTTTTTTGCCTCAAACCTTCAATTTTCAGCTTGCTTCGATCTTAGAATTGTTTTTTACTACTTTTGCTGGACAGCATGCTTGAAATTATTGGATTTTTTTGAGACTGGCAGTTTTCCTGAGATTCCTTACTGGTATATCTGTGATTTGTTGGCTTATAATTGGCTGATGAGTTTTTTCAAATTTAACCCTTCAGAAAGAAAAGTTCTTCTGGTTTGTGGGAGGGGGTTTTTCTGCCCCACTGGTGATTTTGCAGGAAATCCTTTGTTTCATGTGGCTGTATTGTTGTCAGGAGCCCACTCTGTGCAGGTAATGCTTAAGCAAAGAGCAATGTGATTATTCACTGGCAGAATAATCCCAATTCCAATTGTCGTGGAATTCTTGGGAGCAACTGGATGAAGCTGGTTATGATCTGTCAGAAAACAGTAGATAAATGACAAGCTCTAATGATTTCACTCACAGGATTCTGGCTTTTGAACAAATTACTTTAAAGCTGATGATGTGCAGCTGATGTGGCAAGCAGGAATCGTATCTTTTGAACAAGTGGTAGGTTCTGGCCTACTGAAAATGCAGAAGAGAATCAGACTGACAGGCTTCTCAAAGCACTGCAGTTGGAAACTGAATTGATTCACTGGCCATGACTCCAATTAAATGGAGAGGCCATTACTCCTAAGTTTGATTAATGTTTTTTTTTTCCTACTTTCAAGATGTCGTTTGCACGAGAAATGCGTTGTGTGTCGTGATTTCGAGAAGAGGAGGCATCTGTGAAAAGCTTTGTGGTGGCCCATAATGTCCCAGTAAGGGCTGTAATTTACTCAGCATTAAAAGAAACTGGATTCATCAGCGTGTGACACAGATTGTTGTGAAACCAGGCCCTGCTGTAAATTCATGGACACACCTCTAGGACAGGCCTCAGTCTCCTTCTTGACTTGTGAAAGACAGAGATCCCAGTCATCCCAAGAGGAAAAACACATCCATTTCTCTGGAAGCTGTTTGCACTAAAGAATAGATCTCTGAACCCTGCCAGGATGCTGAGGAAGCAGCTATAGTAGGGGAGACTCAGAATAGGCATTCTTGAGTTAAGGCACATGTCTGAACCAGGGCTGGGTCAGAGATCTGAAGCTGCAAAATATTAAATTGCTTTCCAGAAATTCCCAGGGTTTTCTCATGGACTGAAAATCCAGGAATAGTGGAAGTGATAAACAAAAATCCTGCTGTTACATGCCCATGTTCACTGGAAAGCCTTCTGAGGTTACTGATCTCTCTATCAGTGTCAGGAAAAACAACAGAATTGTTAAAATGTAGGTATTACCTCGAGCCAGTGATCAGAATTCTCCATCAAACAATCCTGGAATCTTCTGTAAATATGTCAGATTTCGTGTTTATTCCCACTGCATCTGTGACTTCATTCAGGAGACGCAATTTCAGCGTCTGTCTTCGAAAGGACTGAGCAGAGGAGTCTTGAGAAAAGGCTAAACCAGCTCTTTGAAGGCCAAGGGTGTCCCCTCTCAATCTCTTTGCCTGGGGGTCCTGTTGCCATGACCCACAAAGATTATCTGCTCCAAGTATTGCAAATATTTCAAAAACCAGAACTTAATTTTTAGTTCTGGTGAAGGTGGGATTGGAAGTGACTTCCTGGGCTCCTTGTATTCATCCTGAGGAAGAATAGTGCCATCTGCAGAACAGCTCATTCTAATGTCATTATTGAACTGAAGCTTTCCCTGGATGTAGACTGGTTTTCAGGTGGGTGTGTTTCATAAAGTTTGTGTGAACATTCTGGGACACCATCCTTAGGAGAACCTGTGCAAATGAAGGGTTAAAATAAATAAATAAATAAATCAGGAGAGATCTTCAGTTTCATTTCTGGGTGAACCGTTTTGATTTTGAGGACGTGAAATATTGTCTCAGCTTGTGCTTTGTTGTGTGGGAGCAGAGTAGACAGCAGGAATGGGACAGGTACATCATAGATGCTGCCTGGCATGGATAAATAGTATGTTCAAACAGAAAAAAATAAACCACTGAGAATTGCATGGGCTTTAGGTCTTGCTCCAGTTTTCTAAATGAGCCCAAAATCAGGGTTGTTGAAACTTGAAAAGCTTTCATTGAAACATCACTATTCCCTCTCTCCATGGCTGCAGAGAGCTGAAAAAAACTGAATGTGGGAAGATGCAACAAGAGAGACACAAAATGCACAGTGTGGTGGGGGATCTGAGAAACAGTGCTGTGAGGGCTTGAAGTGGAATCTCCTCATCAGCTCTCTGGGCTTGCATTCCAGGATTCTCCAGAGGTTGCTAATGCTTGCTGTGGTATCTTTATGTGTAGGGTTTTGTGCTTGAGGCCTTTGATTCACACCTGGTGGAGTGCATCTGATGTTTCCCTGCATGCCTGCAAGGTTGAAGTACAACTGTAAACTCTCCCTACCAGTGGCTTTCCATGACAGCTTTCCCATGAGTGGGAGTAGACCAACTTTACCTGAGCGGTCGGTGATATTTCCTCTTGCCTGCCTCATCCTTGTGCTGGTTCAGCCTAGGTAGACTTGAAAAATCATTTCAGCTTGTCCTGCAAACTCGATGGTTACCACTTGTGAAGAGAGAAATCATTTGCTAATTGCCATAATGAAAGAGAATCTTGTTCTCTTGCCCCATGTGCAAGCTCCTTGAACTTCTGTGTGTAGTTGTTGCTCTGGATCACCAGCATATGTGACTCTGACCTTTAATTTCCTCTGTTGTCCTGTTTCCACAGAGGCTCTTCTGTAAGAAACTCCTCCTCTCTCATTTTCTAGCAGTGACTGAGGAGAGAGGTCACCAAACAAGATTCTAGGAACCAAAAGGTGTTGGTTTCTTTTTTTTTCCGTGTCCCA
>NW_020961740.1:0-2622 GCF_003031625.1 Empidonax traillii | reverse complement strand
TCTGGATCACCAGCATATGTGACTCTGACCTTTAATTTCCTCTGTTGTCCTGTTTCCACAGAGGCTCTTCTGTAAGAAACTCCTCCTCTCTCATTTTCTAGCAGTGACTGAGGAGAGAGGTCACCAAACAAGATTCTAGGAACCAAAAGGTGTTGGTTTCTTTTTTTTTCCGTGTCCCAGCTTCTTTTTTCTAAAAGATCTTCAGCTGGCATCTCTGCTCTTTTAATTTCTGTTTCTGGCATGACTCATCCGAGTGAAAATATGGTCAAAATAATGACTGTGGATGTGGATGTGCACGTTTTTTTGTTTCTTTCCAACCACAGTTAAATTTTTCAAAAGGGTAGTCTTTTGAACTGAGTGGAGCACACTCGTCCCAGAGGACAGTAGTGATGGAAGATGGCTGGGAGATCATTCCTGGCTTTTTTTTTCAGGAAGTACTTACCTTCACTTGCCTGCCTTCTTGAGAGCTGAATAAGTATAATATGCAGAGGCTGAAATCATTAAGGTAATTTTATTTAGCCAATAAACACCACCCTGTGCTCCAGAGAGCTTGCTGGTACTTCCCCGTGCTTCTCTGCAGCAACGCCGGTGCTTGCTCCCTTCTATTCCCACCAGTTCATGTCCACTCTGTCCCTGGCATCTTCTGTTCTGCCCCTCCCTCCCTCCCTCTGCTTGCTGCTGTTCCTTCCTGCTGTGACAGCCCGGTGTGACAAGTCCCTGTGTTCATTCACAGCCTCCTCGGTGGCAGGGACGGTGGCAGGGACGGTGGCACCTCGTGAATCCGTCCAGACGAAGGCGTCGCCGCAGCTCAGCTTCAACCCCGGCAGGGTGGAATGCTTCCCCAGCCTTCCCAGCCCTCCTCCCATCCGCAGGGCCACCAACCTGCCCTTCAGCCCCCACAGCCCTGCTGTCCCCTCGGTGCTGGGCGCTGCCAGCAGCGAGTGCTGCCTGTCCGGTCAGGAAAGTGGCTCCAGGGAAACCTTCACCTACAGCATCCAGAGCCAAGGGTAGGGGACAGATGGGAAGGGAAATGGAAAAAGGCAAAGCCTGAGGGAGGGGGAATGGGGGACATGGGACAAGGAATTAGGTGGGAGCATAAGTGAAAAGTGAGGTGCAGGAGTGAGAGTGTCTTTTAAATGGAGCACTCTGTCAAGTGAAAGAGAGGATGTTTCCAGCTTTGGGGTGTGCTTTGGAGAGTGGGAAGATAATCCCTGCTAAATCCCATTGGTCAAGAATCCTGCTGTGAAACCACTTGGCTCAAGTGGTTTCTGTTGCCCTTGTCCTGGCATCTGGGAGGAGGGGTTGGGGTCAGATCAGGGTTGGCAGTAACACAGTTGTTCACTGTATGGGTTGCTGTAGCTGTTGTGACTCTGCTTTAATCCCTGGATTGCCTCTCCTTGCTCTCTGCAGCTGGAGTCCACCACCTTCCTGCCATTACCCTGAGCAGCTGGAGACCACAGGGAACCTGGAGAGCATGTACTGTCAGTACAGCAGCCAGGGGGGCATTTACCCTCTGTCCCAGTATTCCCAGCAGCACCAGTTCTCCCACTTCTGCCAGCTGCCTGATCACCTGGCCACCAACGTGCTCTCCAGTGACCACCTCCCTCCTCCAACGCCCCTAGAGTCCCACCCAGCTTTCCTGGCCTTGCCTGGTAACACTGGAGCAGCAACCCACGGAGCCACACAAGCCACCTACGGACAAAACCACATGGGGGGACAGCTCGTGCCACAGCACCCAAGTGGGCACTCAGGTAAATCTCTGAAATATTTTGTCATCCTGCACCTCTGGAGTAACTGAACCAAACCTTGACATCAGTGTTTTTACTGGTGGCTGGGACAGAAAGTAGAAACATTCATATGCATGCACAAAGATATATACATATAATGTGCCCATCTTTTTTTTTTTTATTTTCTTTGTGTGCTTGGGGGGTTTTTTAAGTGCTGGCTTCTCACTCTGTTGGGCTTCTGCAGAAACCAGACTGAAGTTTCCTATCTTGGGGTAGTGCAAAAGGAGAGACAGAAGCCAGCAGAGTATGCATATATAGAATCTTTCTTTTTCTTCCTCTGGTTTGAATTTGCAACAGATTAAGGCCTTTCTGCATAATTTCCCAAAAAGTGACGAGGTGAAACTGGCACTGTTGGTCTCCTTGTTTTGTGTCTGGGCTTTGTGTTCTGAAGTTCCTCAAGCCCGAGTATAATCAAATGATAAACCACTGCAGTTTAATTTATTTGGGCTGTCAGGTTTGTTGAATTAAGCTCACACTCCAAAAACGACATCTCTTGTCTTATCACATAAAGAGAATAGACCGCAGATGCTGCCACTGTTTTTGTACCAGTCTTGTGGACCTTGTCAGGGAGGGAAGTGTGACTCACAGTCTGACTCACAACAGGCTGGCTCGTGGTCCCATTATTGCTCCTGACACTTTCCAGGCCAGGTTTGCAGCACCCCTGCTATCTACCACCCTTGGCCTGTCTCCCCTCTCTGGTTTCGAGGCATAATTATTCTTTTTTAGTGGTTTTTCAGCCTGAAGTGCCAGAAGTAATGAGAGGGCTGTGCACTAAATTAGCATTTTTATAGCGTGATGCCAAAGTGTGGGTTCAGTTCTTTGGGGCATGTTGTGT
>NW_020961739.1:4663-5938 GCF_003031625.1 Empidonax traillii | reverse complement strand
TGGGTCGGTTTTTGGCTTTTTTTTCCCTCTTTCTGTGCCGTTTTTTGGCGTTTTTTTCCCGTTTCTGGGTCATTTCTGGGCCGTTTTTTTTGTGGTTTTTTGCCGTTTCTGAGCCTTTTATTGGCATTTTTTTCCCATTTCTGAGCCATTTTTTTGACGTTTTTTTTCCTGTTTCTGGGCCGTTTTTTGGCGTTTTTTCCCATTTCTGGGTCATTTCTGGGCCGTTTTGTGGCTTTTTTTTACCATTTCTGGGCCATTTTTTGGTGTTTTTTTCCCATTTCTGAGCCCTTTTTTTGGCCTTTTTTTGCCGCTTCTGTGTCATTTTTTGCCGTTTCTGAGTCGTTTTTTGCCGTTTTTTCCCGTTTTTTCCCGTTTTTTCACGTTTTTCCCGTTTCTCCGCGTTCTCACCCCAAACCCCTCTCCCCCCACAGGTGGAGCCGCCGCGAGCAGTCGGATTTGGGGCATTTTTGGGGTGTTTTTCGTCTGTTTCTGTGTCGTTTTTTGCCATTTCTGGGCCGTTTTTTGCCGTTTTTTGGCCGTTTTTTACCGTTTTATCTCATTTTTTCGCGTTTTTCCTGTTTTTTCATGTTCTCACCCCAAACCCCTCTCCCCCCGCAGGTGGAGCCGCCGCGAGCAGTCGGATTTCCTGCGCGTGGCCTCGACCTTCGGGGTGGAGCTGGACGCGGCTTCCGGAAGGTTCCGCTGGGGCCGGTTCCGCGCCCTGGCCAACCTGGAGCGCCGCTCCGACCAGGAGCTCACCCGCTTCTACCACGGCTTCGTGGCCATGTGCCGCCAGGTCTGCCGCCTGCCCCCCGACACCACACCTGGTAAGGGCGAGATTTGGGGTTAAAAACGGCGAAAACGGGCAAAAACGGGAAAAATCGGGAGAAAACGCCCAAATCGGGGTGAAAATCACCCAAAACAGGGGGTGAATCGTCACAGTTGGGGGTTTAGGGGGGTCTGTGCCGCCTGCCCCCCGACACCACACCCGGTAAGGGCGAGATTTGGGGCGAAAAACCCCAAAAACGGGCAAAAACGGGAAAATCGGGAGAAAACGCCCAAATCGGGGTGAAAATCACCCAAAACGGGGGGTGAATCGTCACAGCTGGGGGTTTAGGGGGGGCTGCGCCGCCTGCCCCCCGACACCACACCCGGTAAGGGCGAGATTTGGGGCGAAAAACCCCAAAAACGGGCAAAAATGGGAAAATTAAAGAAAAACACCCAAATCGGGGTGAAAATCACCCAAAACGGGGGGTGAATCGTCACAGTTGGGGG
>NW_020961739.1:0-2082 GCF_003031625.1 Empidonax traillii | reverse complement strand
ACCATTCCAATCACTAATTAACGGCCCTAATGATTAATTAACGGCTCTAATGATTAATTAACGTCTCTAATGATTAATTAACGCCGTTTTCTCCGTCCCAGCCCCCCCAGGACCCAGCCCTGACCCTGCCCTGTGTGAGGGAGCGGGTGTTACCCCACCTCGCTCTGGGGTCCCTCCTGGCGCGGCTGGGACTCTAATGATCAATTAACGTCTCTAACGATTAATTAACGGCGTTTTCTCCGTTCCAGCCCCCCCAGGGCCGTGCCCAGCGCCGTTCCCCGTGCCCCCAGCCCTGGCCCTGCGCTGCCTCCGCCGTTTATCCCTGTTAAGATGCCTGAGGGAGCGGGTCCTGCCCCACCCCCCAAATTAACCCCAAACCCGTCGTTAACGGTTCCAATCACTAATTAACGGCTCTAACGATTAATTAACGCCGTTTTCTCTGTTCCAGCCCCCCCAGGACCCAGCCCTGACCCTGCCCTGCCTGAGGGAGCGGGTGTTACCCCACCTCGCTCTGGGGTCCCTCCTGGCGCGGGTGGGACTCTAATGATTAATTAATGTCTCTAATGATTAATTAATGCCGTTTTCTCTGTTCCAGCCCCCCCAGGGCCGTGCCCAGCGCCGTTCCCCGTGCCCCCAGCCCTGGCCCTGCGCTGCCTCCGCCGTCTCTCGTTATTAAGATGCCTGAGGGAGCGGGTCCTGCCCCACCCGGCCCTGGGGTCCCTCCTGGGCTCTAATGATGAATTAATGTCTCTAATGATTAATTAACGGCCCTAATGATGAATTAACGTCTCTAACGATTAATTACCGCCGTTTTCTCCGTTCCAGCCCCCCCAGGGCCGTGCCCAGCGCCGTTCCCCGTGCCCCCAGCCCTGGCCCTGCGGGTGTTACCCCACCCCCCCAAATTAATCCCAAACCCGTCATTAACGGTTCCAGTCACTAATTAACGGTTCTAATGATCAATTAACGTCTCTAACGATTAATTACCGCCGTTTTCTCTGTTCCAGCCCCCCCAGGACCCAGCCCTGGCCCTGCCCTGTCTGAGGGAGCGGGTGTTACCCCACCCCGCTCTGGGGTCCCTCCTGGGCTCTAATGATTAATTAATGTCTCTAATGATCAATTAACGTCTCTAACGATTAATTAACGCCGTTTTCTCTGTTCCAACCCCCCCAGGACCCAGCCCTGGCCCTGCCCTGTCTGAGGGAGCGGGTGTTACCCCACCCCCCCAAATTAACCCCAAACCCATCGTTAATGGTTCCAATCACTAATTAACGGCTCTAACGATTAATTAACGCCGTTTTCTCTGTTCCAGCCCCCCCAGGACCCAGCCCTGGCCCTGCCCTGTCTGAGGGAGCGGGTCCTGCCCCACCCGGCTCTGGGGTCCCTCCTGGCGCGGGTGGGACTCTAATGATTAATTAATGTCTCTAATGATTAATTAGCGCCGTTTTCTCTGTTCCAGCCCCCCCAGGGCCGTGCCCAGCGCCGTTCCCCGTGCCCCCAGCCCTGGCCCTGCGCTGCCTCCGCCGTCTGTCCCTCCTGAGATGCCTGAGGGAGCGGGTCCTGCCCCACCCCAAATTAACCCCAAACCAACCCCAAACCAGTCATTAACGACTCTAATGATTAATTAACGTCTCTAATGATTAATTACCGCCGTTTTCTCTGTTCCAGCCCCCCCAGGACCCAGCCCTGGCCCTGCCCTGTCTGAGGGAGCGGGTCCTGCCCCACCCGGCTCTGGGGTCCCTCCTGGGCTCTAATGATTAATTAATGTCTCTAATGATTAATTAATGTCTCTAATGATCAATTAACGTCTCTAACGATTAATTACCGCCGTTTTCTCCGTTCCAGCCCCCCCAGGACCCAGCCCTGGCCCTGCCCTGTCTGAGGGAGCGGGTGTTACCCCACCCCCCCAAATTAACCCCAAACCCGTCATTAACGGTTCCAGTCACTAATTAACGGTTCTAATGATTAATTAACGTCTCTAATGATTAATTAACGACTCTAATGATTAATTAACGTCTCTAATGATTAATTAACGCCGTTTTCTCCGTTCCAGCCCCCCCAGGACCCAGCCCTGGCCCTGCCCTG
>NW_020961738.1:12089-13292 GCF_003031625.1 Empidonax traillii | reverse complement strand
TACATCTGCATTATAATCACAGCAACTGCAGACACATTTCAAAGGGCTTTTGGTAACCATCTAACTCTGACAGCAAAAAGTTTAGTAAAAGTTAATATCTCTGACCAAAGTTGATAAACATACTGTGGTTTATTACTCCTTATTCATTAAGCATAATTCATCAAGCTATCTGTGTTAGTAGGATCCATAGAGATTAAAGTCCTCCTCTGGAACCTCTTTCAAGTGAATATTTGACACTTCAATTTTCTCTTCTCTTTCAAAGTTTTCCTTCATTTGGGATCAGTTAAGAAAATCTGCCTATTTTTTCATGTTTATATGTTACATAGTCAGAGAACCTGAGAGCATTTCAGGTCTGAAACACATCACCCAGCCAAATCGAATTTACTTGGTAAAGACTTGAAATTGTAGTCATGACCTCTACCTAAGTTTAAAAGCAGTCTCCTTCAGGCAGCAATTCTTTGTTTTCTCCTGTTTTTTATTTTCCTAAAAAAGATTTGAATAACATAAAGCAGCTGTGTCCCATTTAAAGGAAATAGAAGCCAACATATTTGCAATTAGAATTATGTCCTTCTAAACAAGCAATCATTTTGAAATCACATTCTTCCATCACTTTTGCTATTATACCTTGAGCTAACAATTCAAGACCTGGTCCCATCCCACTATAAACAGAGTTCAACATTTATCACGTTATATCAGGAAATAAATGAATCAAAAATTAAATATTCTTTTCTTCTGGAAATGGACAAAGACACAAGGATTGACATTTTAAAAGCCATATACTTCATAGCTTGTAAGCTTCAGAGCTTACATATGTTGTATTCTGGTAACTTTATGTGCTACTACTTGTTTTCCTCCAAGTTCCCAAAATAGTTTGTTTTATTTTAAGCAATTCTTCCATCTTGCTATTTAGGCTTCCTACTTTCATGCAGAAACTTACATGATCAGCCCTTAAATTTTCTTCTAAACCTGTCTGTATATGCACTTCATTTGTTCCATCTACTGATCTCACCTTGTATTATTAGTCTTTAAGAGTCTTATTTTCTTCTTAGAACTGTGGAATTTTGGTAGATGTTATTCTACAGGTGTTTGTTTTCGACTTCTTTAAAAGATCATTCTTGACCTTGACTTAGCAGCAGCTGGGTCCTCTTCCAGTAAAAAAAAAAAAAAAAAAAAAAAAAAAAAAAAAAAAAAAAAAAAAAAAAA
>NW_020961738.1:2801-5930 GCF_003031625.1 Empidonax traillii | reverse complement strand
TCCATTCTTTCTTTCTCAAAGAGTTGATATTATAAACTTGAACAAAGTACTTTATTCAAAAGGAATTCAAGCGAAAATGAACCACTCACATGGCTTTTGCTTACAGTAAGGACTGGCTGATTGAATTTAAAGCTGTAGTTTTTTGATATGGAGAATAACAGCTACATCTATTATTTTATATCTGTAAAAATAAATTAGCCATGAGAAGTACTGCATCTTTTTCTTTGCCAAAAATCTCACATCATATTCCACCTTTTCTTACTAAGAAAACTTTAATTTAAAGAAAATAAATGGTTGATGTAAGAAATATAATCATTTGAACACTGTGAAATTAACTGAAATCTGTGCCAGAATCTTGAAGGAGATAATACACAGTGAATGCTTTCCTACATTTCCATATTTGGCAAATATTAAAAGCAAGGATCACATATATGTGTGGGTTCACGTGTGCATGAATACATGTATGTCCTTGTGGGCTGCTCTAGCCCTTCAATTTTTAAGATGCTGGCAAAAATAAGTGTCAGATGTCTCAGAGAAAGCCAGTTTCATAAGATTTGCTACGATTCAGTGGCTCTGCCCCACATACAGAGGGCTGTCAGCTGAGCAAAGGAGAAACATAAATAACATTGTTTTCCAGGTGTCATTTTTGTATACTTACATATATTAGAATTATCCTTTTTTATTTTTCTTCTCTCTTTTTTTTTTTTTTTAATGGCTACCTAGCTGCTCTGAGAGAGGACAGGCAGCAATGTCATCCAGAGAAAATGAGAAAGCAGCTGCAGAGACACTAAACAAGTGGCTCTTGTAAAACCCAGTAGTGGGCCGAGAAAACAACCAGCAGAGATATTTTAGGGAAATTATGTTTTTTCCATTCACCTGCCACATCACCATATGTTTTGGAAAACAAGCACTAGGTCTGTGTCTTAGTGCTCTATCTGGATACAGACACACAGCAACCAATTTTGCAATAATTTCCGAACGCTTGTTACCTTAGTCAGTCATTTTTAAACCTGCTCATTAATTTTAATGAAGCTGACTTTTTTTCTAAAGCATTGTGATATGCACGGCTGAAAAAAGGCCATAATTTCTCTTTGAAAACTCATTGGCATGTATGAAACTAATGATTTAAGTCTGGCACTTCAGCTGCAAGGTAAATGAAATAGAGTGAATTTTTAATCCAATATTTGATGGCTTTGCATTTTGAATGTGTATTTATTTTTATTTAATGGTAACGAATTAGGCAATTTTTTGTTATAATTTAGAATTTCAAAAGTAATCTAAAAAATTCTAAACTATGAACATTTCTTTAAATCTCATATCTACAATTATACTGATTGTTCGACTCACATGACTAAAATCACCTAGTAATGCATGATATTAGCTCCTGGGCCTGGATTATCCAGCCTTAGGAAGTCAGAACACCTAAAAACTTTGTTATTTCTTATAAAAACTGTAATTTGTGCCAGTTCTAAAAGTTACCCCCAAAAATATTCTCTTCTTTAGAGGAGGCATAAAGAGTAAAACGTTCCAGTTCTTCTGTTCCTCTGGATCCTTGGGTCATGACACTTCTATTTCACTACTGTCTCTATTAAAGCCTCTTTAGCTTGCCTCCTGCAGGGTTGTTAGCAGACCTTGACATTATTACAAAAATATAATCCCCCAGTCTCCTTCCGTGTGCCTCATTCCCCAGGTGAGCAACCTTTCTCTTCATGTTTCATCTATGTTTATGTAAGTCACTGTCTTGTTGTCAACCTTGGGTTTTGGTCAGGTTTTAAAGACATGTATGTGAAATACAGATCAGGCAAAAGCAGCTGCGGGGGAACAGGTATGAAAGAAACAGGGATGTCTATGAAGGCATGAAGGAAAAGTCTGCACCAAAAAAATCAGGTGTTCTGACCAAAACAAATAAGTTCTTCCCACTGTGCTTCTCAGACAGCAGCTGCTGGGAAGTTGATGCTCCAGATATAGCAATTGCTTTAAAGAAACAAAAAGCAGGCTGAGGAGCAGCACTGAGGAGTGAGGAGCCAGGAACTGTGGCCAAATCAATATGCAAAAAGAAAGAAACTGCTGAGATGAATCTAGAATGAGGGCTATGTTCTCACTGTACTACTCCTGGTCTTGATGATGAATCTTCTCAACAGAAAGCTGAGAAGCACTGAACACCTATCCCTTTCTCCTCCTTTTTTTCACATTTTGCCATAAAGCATTTCTAAGATGGTCTGTTCCCTTCCAAGCTGATCTATCTCTGAAAGGAGATTGAAGAAATCCTGACTGGTTTTTCGGAACAGCATTGGTATCATCAGTTAGAAGTCAGTATAAATCAGCCATTTTTACAGTCAGAAGGTGTTGAAAAATGGCTAAAATGAAAGAACTGGCAGCTTTCATGAAATCCTTCTGAAAACACAAATCAGTCCCGTCTGTTCACTGTGAACAGTTAAATCCATTTCACTATCACAAGAAAGATGAAGTGATTTTCTAGTGGGCAAAGAAAGAAATCTTGTATAGACACATTGCCTCCACCTCTATTTATTCAGGAACTGATTTTGCTTCTCTCCAGAACAGTCTCTTCTCTCATGAGCTATCACCATAATCACCTATAGATCTCGAAGCATCCCAAAAGCACAGTACCCCATTTAGTCCCTGTTTCCATAGTCTAAGTAAGAGCTTTAGTCTCAGTCCACCATTGTAAGAGCAAACTGAAGGTAGTCAGCTGAAGAGTGATGGAAGGGGACCTGTTGCTGCTGCACTTATGCCTGTCAGAGAGCACAGTATGTATCCACCCACCTGAGACAGCCCCTGTGCTTTTCTTACAGCCATCAGGGTGAGTCCATCAGCAAATCTGGGGTTGAACTTGTGGAGGGGGGGTCTCTGGATGGTGTGGCTCAAGAGTGGTTAACAGAGAGGGGGCATTGAAGGATGGTGTCCTTGGAAGTTGTCGATGTGACAGAGAATGTAGCAAATACGGGAATGTGACAGAGAGAATGTAGCAGGGAGGGAACCGAAAGTCTAAAAAAGGATCTTGGTACAGCAGATAAAAGAAAAGGGACTAAAACTCCAGACATAACTTCAGCAATATGTAAGCAATATTAAAGGCCAACCAATCCTGAGCTTAGCTTTTGCAATATGTAT
>NW_020961738.1:0-2351 GCF_003031625.1 Empidonax traillii | reverse complement strand
AAGGATCTTGGTACAGCAGATAAAAGAAAAGGGACTAAAACTCCAGACATAACTTCAGCAATATGTAAGCAATATTAAAGGCCAACCAATCCTGAGCTTAGCTTTTGCAATATGTATGAGCTTATTACACATGTTATAAAATGACTGCCTTATAGATAATAAATCGAACTCGCTTATTGATCGTGAGGTTGTTGTGTGTTCCTCCGTCCCCACATGAACTCAGACTTTCTAAAATGATAGTGCAGACACAACAGGAGAAGCCCTATAAAATTTTTCTACCTAGGAAATCATGTACGTTGGTACAAAACTGCAGTTCTGAGCCGGAGTTCTTTCAGAGTCACGGAATCGTAGAAACATTTAAACTGAGAAACATCTTTCAGAGCAAGTCTAACCGTTAACCTTGTTCTGTCAAGTCTGCCACTAAAAGGTGTCCCTAAGTGCCAAATCTACACATCTTTTAAATACCTCTAGGAATGGTGACTCTATCACTTCCATGGGCAGTGTGTTTGAATTCTTGATCACTTTTTCAGTGAAGAAATTTTTCCTAATATCCAGTATAATATTCCCTGGCACAACTTTAGGCCATTTCCTTTCCTATCAATTCTTATTTAGAAGAAGAAACCTAGGCTAAGGTAAAGCTAGTTAGGCACAAAATACTTCAACTGTTTTCAAAATTGTTTGTTAAACAGAAGGTGGTGAAGAGACCAAAGCAAAGCTAAGAACTTAGCCACAAACATCCTTATTTTGGGGCAAAAGCCCAGATGCATACAAGTGACCAAAGACTGGATGGAAGGTTGTAAGCACAACAGTAAATTTACAGGGGTTTCCATGACAAAATGGAAGAATGAAGTTATGTGACCCTCTACAAAGAGTTCATAGTGCTTGTGTTTTCACAGTTCAGGATCAGAATTCATTTCAGTAAAGGTAGAACTGTCTTGCAAAGGCTTTCCTTTCTTCAAGCCATTTTTGTGACTTTTTGTATAAATACAGCTGAGGGTGGGAAAAAAGTCCAACTTTTATTGGATTATTGCTTAATTCATTTTGTTACCTTAAGACATGTCATCTAGGCAAATCACTGTTGGCTGCAATTATGTGTCTGTAAAAAATACCGGTCTGAGCCTTTCATAAGTGAGTCAGTTGCTCTGTTTGCTTGGGTACATTTTGAAAAAAAAAAAAAAAAAAAAAAAAAAAGGCAGATCATTAAATCATTTTTCTGAAAAGGTTCTTAATTACATTTAGCACCAGAGAGAGGTTGTTGATTCTGTGGAATGGATAGTGAGGCTGCATAGCAACAAAGAGAAAAAAAAGGTGGCTCTCTGCTCTCTGTTCTGAGACAGGAACTTCTGAATGCCCCACAATTACTGGGAAGTTAACATATAATTTAGTAATTAATTCATTTTGGTAATCTGCATAATTTTTATGGTATGAAAGGTACAGGTATGTTTCCAGCATCTTCCTAAACAAATTCTGGAAATGCAAGTTAGCAGATGAATACGCCAAATGGAGATTTTAGAGGCACAAACACAGCAAATGCTCATTTCTTACAATTTTTTTCCTTTATGTTTTAGACTTAATTCTTTTATCGGGGTCAGCATTTATAAGTCGCATTTATGGAAGTTTGCTAAGCAGCTTCAAATACCGTATTTGCCAAAAGGATGAAACACTGGGACAGGTTACTCATAGAGGTAGTAGATGACCCATCCCTGGGGGCATTCAAGGTCTAGTTAGATGAGGTCCTGAGCAACCTGATCTGGTTGAATATGTTCCTACTTACTTCAGTGAGATTGACTATGTGGCCCTAAAAGTTCTCTTCCAACCCTAACTATTCTATGATTTTATGATTCTATGAAATGTTTGAGGGTACAATTCTTATCTCTCCTGCAGTGTGTTTAGCGTCAGTGGAAATATTTTTCTGGCAGTCTGTACTGTAAAAACAAAATAGGACTTGGCAAGTGGAAGGAATGATAGGCGAAATGGTTTACACATTGTATGTATTAATATCATATCTACCTTTGGACAAGAATTTAACACTATTGGGAACAAATTAATGCATATTGAGAACCGTAAGGGAAATACATGTGAAAATTTTCAAGACTGAAAGCATGTAAGCTTATTCAAGTAGGCAAATTCTTACTACCAAATTACTTGTACGCAAGATAGCAGTATGTTTCCTGACATACGATTTTTATTTATGTAATTTTAAAGATTAATTTACTCAAAACATTCTTGCAAATGTGTCTACAGTAATAAGCTGCAAAAACCATGGTTGTCAAAAATTCTACCTGAAATACAGGACCACGTTCCACATGAAACAATATGTCAGGAAGCCTGAAATATCTGTGTTGAAATGA